>NC_072417.2:6969696-7272727 GCF_028858775.2 Pan troglodytes
AGTCATCTGAATAAACATGGAAATATCTACACCACCATATGTATAAACATGGAAATACCTACAATACCATCTGTATACACATGGAAATATCTACACAGACATCTGTATAAATATGGAAATATCTACACCGCCATCTGTATAAACATGGAAATACCTACACTGCCATCTGTAGAAAGATGGAAATATCTCCACCGCTATCTCTATAAATATGGAAATATCTACACCGCCATCTCTATAAACATGAAAATATCTACACTGCCATCTCCATAAAGATGGAAGTATCTACTCCGCCATGTGGATAAACACGGAAATATCTACACCACCATCTGTGTAAACATGGAAATATCTACACCACTCTCTGTATAAACATGGAAATATCTACACCGCCATCTGCATGTCCATGGAAATATCTACGCCGCCATCTGTTTAAACATGGATATATCTACAGGACCATCTGTGTATAGATGGAAATATCAACACCGCCATCTGTACAAACATGGAAATATCTACACCGCTATCTCCATAAACATGGAAATGTGTGCACTGCCATCTGTAAAAACATGGAAATACCTATACAGTCATCTGTATAAACATGGAAATATCTACAATGCCATCTGTATACACATGGAAATATCTACACAGCCATCTGTATAAACATGTAAATATCTACACTGCTATCTCTATAAACATGGAAATATCTACACCGCCATCTCTATAAACATGAAAATATCTACACTGCCATCTCCATAAACATGGAACTAACTACTCCGCCATCTCTATATACATGGAAACAACTACACCGCCACCTGTGTGAATAAGGAAATATCTACAATGCCATCTGTATAAAGATATAAATATCTGCACCACGAGCTGTATAAACATGGAAATATCTACATCGCTATCTGTATAAACGTGGAAATACCAAAACCGCTATCGGTATAAACATGGAAATATCTACAACGCCATCTATATAAACATGGAAATGTCTACACCGCTATGTCTATAAACATGGAAATACCTACACCGCTAACTCTATAAACATGGAAATATCTACACCGCTATCTGTATAAACATGGAAATATCTACACCGCGATCTGCTTAAAGATGGAAATATGTACACCGCGATCTGTATAAACATGGAAATATCTTCACCACGATCTGCATAAACATGGAAATATCTACACCGCCATCTGTATAAAAATGGAAATATCTACACCGCCATCTGTATAAAGATGGAAATATCTACACCGCGATCTGTATAAACATGGAAATATCTACACCGCGATCTGTATAAACATGGAAATATCTACACTGCTATCTGTATAAACATGGAAATATCTACACAGCTATCTCTATAAACATGGAAATATCTACACCGCCATCTGTACAAACATGGAAATACCTACAAAGTCATCTGTATGAACATGGAAATATCTACAAAGCCATCTGTATAAACATGGAAATATCTACACAGCCATCTGTATATACATGGAAATATCTACACCGCTATCTGTATAAACATGGTAATATGTACACCGCCATGTATATAAACATGGAAATATCTGCACCGCCATCTGTATAAACATGGAGATATCTACAATGCCATCAGCAGAAAGATGGAAATATCTACACCGCAATCTGTGTGAACATGGAAATATCTACACCGATATCTGTAAAAACATGGAAATATCTACACCGCTATCTGTATAAACATGGAAATATCTACACCGCGATCTGTATAAACATGGAAATATCTACACCGCGATCTGTATAAACATGGAAATATCTACACCGCTATCTGTATAAACATGGAAATATCTACACCGCTATCTGTATAAATATGGAAATATCTACACAGCTATCTCTATAAACATGGACATATCTACACCGCCATCTGTATAAACATGGAAATACCTACAAAGTCATCTGTATAAACATGGAAATATCTACAAAGCCATCTGTATAAACATGGAAATATCTACACAGCCTTCTGTATATACATGGAAAAATCTACACCGCAATCTGTATAAACATGGAAGTAACTACACCACTATTTGTATAAACAAGGAAATATCTACACCATGATCTGTATAAACATGGCAATATTTGCACCGCTATCTGTATAAACATGGAAATTTCTACACCGTTATCTGTATAAATATGGAAATATCTACACCGCTATCTCTATAAACATGGAAATATCTGCACCGCCATCTGTATAAACATGGAAATACCTATACAGTCATCTGTGTAAACATGGAAATATCTACACCACCATCTGTATAAACATGGAAATATCTACAATGCCATCTGTATACACATGGAAATACCTACACAGCAATCTGTGTAAAGATGGAAACATCAACACCGCCATCTGTAAAAACTTGGAAATATCTACACTGCTATCTCTATAAACATGGAAATATCTCCACTGCTGTCTGTATAAACATGGAAATATCTCCACCGTTATCTGTATAAACATGGAAATATCTACAGCGCCATCTCTATAAACATTGAAATATCTACACTGCCATCTGTAAAAACATGGAAATATCTACACAGTCATCTGAATAAACATGGAAATATCTACACCACCATCTGTATAAACATGGAAATACCTACAATACCATCTGTATATACATGGAAATATCTACACAGACATCTGTATAAATATGGAAATATCTACACCGCCATCTGTATAAACATGGAAATATCTACACTGCCATCTGTAGAAAGATGGAAATATCTACACCGCTATCTGTATAAACATGGAAATATCTACACCGCCATCTGTATGAACATGGAAATATCTACAATGCCATCTGTATAAACATGGAAATATCTACACCGCGATCTGTTTAAACATGGAAATATCTACACCGCGATCTGTATAAACATGGAAATATCTACACCGCTATCTGTATAAACATGGAAATATCTACACAGCCATCTGTATATACATGGAAATATCTACACCGCGATCTGTATAAACATGGAAATATCTACACCGCGATCTGTATAAACATGGAAATATCTACAACGCTATCTGTATAAACATGGAAATATCTACACAGCCATCTGTATATACATGGAAATATCTACACCGCTATCTGTATAAACATGGTAATATCTACACCGCCATCTATATAAACATGGAAATATCTACACCGCCATCTGTATAAACATGGAAATATCTACAATGGCATCTGTAGAAAGATGGAAATATCTACACCGCAATCTGTTTAAACATGGAAATATCTACACCGATATCTGTAAAAACATGGAAATATCTACACCGCTATCTGTATAAACATGGAAATATCTACACCGCGATCTGTATAAACATGGAAATATCTACACCGCGATCTGTATAAACATGGAAATATCTACACCGAGATCTGTATAAACATGGAAATATCTACACCGCTATCTGTATAAATATGGAAATATCTACACAGCTATCTCTATAAACATGGAAATATCTACACCGCCATCTGTATAAACATGGAAATTCCTACAAAGTCATCTGTATAAACATGGAAATATCTACAAAGCCATCTGTATAAACATGGAAGTATCTACACAGCCATCTGTATATACATGGAAATATCTACACCGCAATCTGTATAAACATGGAAATAACTACACCGCTATTTGTATAAACAAGGAAATATCTACACCATGATCTGTATAAACATGGCAATATTTACACCGCTATCTGTATAAACATGGAAATTTCTACACCGTTATCTGTATAAATATGGAAATATCTACACCGCTATCTCTATAAACATGGAAATATCTGCACCGCCATCTGTATAAACATGGCAATACCTATACAGTCATCTGTGTAAACATGGAAATATCTACACCACCATCTGTATAAACATGGAAATATCTACAATGCCATCTGTATGCACATGGAAATACGTACATGGCAATCTGTGTATAGATGGAAACATCAACACCGCCATCTGTAAAAACTTGGAAATATCTACACTGCTATCTCTATAAACATGGAAATATCTGCACTACTATCTCTATAGACATGGAAATATCTACAAAGCCATCTGTATAAACATGGAAATACCTACACAGTCATGTGTAGGAACATGGAAATATCTACACTGCCATCTGTATAAACATAGAAATATCTACACAGCCCTCTGTATAAATATGGAGATATCTGCATAGGCATCTGTATAAACATGGAAATATCTGCACCGCTATGTGTATAAACATGGAAATACCTACACCGCTGTCTCTATAAACATGGAAATATGTACACCGCTATGTATATAAACATGGAAATATCTCCACTGCTGTCTGTATAAACATGGAAATATCTCCACCGTTATCTGTATAAACATGGACATATCTACAGCGCCATCTCTATAAACATTGAAATATCTACACTGCCATCTGTAAAAACATGGAAATATCTACACAGTCATGTGAATAAACATGGACATGTCTACTCCACCATCTGTATAAACATGGAAATACCTACAATACCATCTGTATATACATGGAAATATCTACACACACATCTGTATAAATATGGAAATATCTACACCGCCATCTGTATAAACATGGAAATATCTACCCTGCCATCTGTAGAAAGATGGAAATATCTACACCGCTATCTCTATAAATATGGAAATATCTACACTGCCATCTCTATAAACATGAAAATATCTACACTGCTATCTCCATAAAGATGGAAGTATCTACTCCGCCATGTGTATAAACACGGAAATATCTACACCACCATCTGTGTAAACATGGAAATATCTACACCGCTCTCTGTATAAACATGGAAATATCTACACCGCCATCTGCATGTCCATGGAAATATCTACGCCACCATCTGTTTAAACATGGATATATCTACACGACCATCTGTGTATAGATGGAAATATCAACACCGCCATCTGTACAAACATGGAAATATCTACAACGCTATCTCTATAAACATGGAAATGTGTGCACTGCCATCTGTAAAAACATGGAAATACCTATACAGTCACCTGTATAAACATGGAAATATCTACACTGCCATCTCCATAAACATGGAACTAACTACTCCGCCATCTGTATAAACATGGAAACATGTACACCGCCATCTGTGTGAATAAGGAAATATCTACAATGCCATCTGTATAAAGATATAAATATCGGCACCGCGAGCTGTATAAACATGGAAATATCTACATCGCTATCTGTATAAACGTGGAAATACCAACACCGCTATCGGTATAAACATGGAAATATCTACAACGCCATCTATATAAACACGGAAATGTCTACACCGCTATGTCTATAAACATGGAAATACCTACACCGCTATCTCTATAAACATGGAAATATCTACACCGCTATCTGTATAAACATGGAAATATCTACACCGCTATCTGTATAAACATGGAAATATCTGCACAGATATCTCTATAAACATGGAAATATCTACACCGCCATCTGTATAAACATGGAAGTACCTACAAAGTCATCTGTATAAACATGGAAATATCTACACGGCGATCTGTATAAACATGGAAATATGTACACCGCGATCTGTATAAACATGGAAATATCTTCACCGTGATCTGTATAAACATGGAAATATCTACACCGCTATGTGTATAAACATGGAAATATCTACACCACCATCTATATAAACATGGAAATATCTACAATGCCATCTGTATAAACATGGAAATACCTACACCGCTATCTGTATAAACATGGAAATATCTACACCACGATCTGTATAAACATGGAAATATCTACACCGCTATCTGTATAAACATGGAAATATCTACACAGATATCTCTATAAACATGGAAATATCTACACCGCCATCTGTATAAACATGGAAGTACCTACAAAGTCATCTGTATAAACATGGAAATATCTACAAAGCCATCTGTATAAACATGGAAATATCTACACAGCCATCTGTATATACATGGAAATATCTACAAAGTTATCTGTATAAACATGGTAATATCTACACCGCCATCTGTATAAACATGGAAATATCTACACCGCCATCTGTATAAACATGGAAATATCTACAATGCCAACTGTAGAAAGATGGAAATATCTACACCGCAATCTGTGTAAACATGGAAATATCTACACCGATATCTGTAAAAACATGGAAATACCTACACCGCTATCTGTATAAACATGAAAATATCTACCCCGTGATCTGTATAAACATGGAAATATCTACACCGCGATCTGAATAAACATGGAAATATCTACACCACGATCTGTATAAACATGGAAATATCTACACCGCTATCTGAATAATATGGAAATATCTACACAGCTATCTCTATAAACATCGAAATACCTACACCGCCATCTGTATAAACATGGAAATACCTACAAAGTCATCTGTATAAACATGGAAATATCTACAAAGCCATCTGTATAAACATGGAAGTATCTACAAAGCCATCTGTATATACATGGAAATATCTACACCGCTGTCTGTATAAACATGGAAATAACTACACCGCTATTTGTATAAACAAGGAAATATCTACACCATGATCTGTATAAACATGGCAATATTTACACCGCTATCTGTATAAACATGGAGATTTCTACACCGTTATCTGTATAAATATGGAAATATCTACATCGCTATCTCTATAAACATGGAAACATCTACACCGCCATTTGTATAAACATGGAAATACCTATACAGTCATCTGTGTAAACGTGGAAATTTCTACACCACCATCTGTATAAACATGGAAATATCTACAATGCCATCTGTATACACATGGAAATACCTACACGGCAATCTGTGTATAGATGGAAACATCAGCACGGCCATCTGTAAAAACTTGGAAATATCTACACTGCTATCTCTATAAACATGGAAATATCTACACTGCGGTCTGTATAAACATGGAAATATCTACACCGGTATCTGTATAAACATGGAAATAACTACACCATGATCTGTATAAACATGGAAATATATACACCGCTATCTGTATAAACATGGAAATATCTACACCACTATCTCTATAGACATGGAAATAGCTACAAAGCCATCTGTATAAACATGGATATAACTACACCATGATCTGTATAAACATGGAAATATATACACCGCTATCTGTATAAACATGGAAATATCTGCACCACTATCTCTATAGACATGGAAATATCTACAAAGCCATCTGTATAAACATGGAAATACCTACACAGTCATGTTTAGGAACATGGAAATATCTACACTGCCATCTGTATAAACATATAAATATCTACACAGCCCTCTCTATACATATGGATATATCTGCATAGGCATCTGTATAAACATGGAAATATCTGCACCGCTATCTGTATAAACATGGAAATACCTACACCGCTGTCTCTATAAACATGGAAATATGTACACCGCTATGTATATAAACATGGAAATATCTCCACTGCTGTCTGTATAAACACGGAAATATCTCCACCGTTATCTGTATAAACATGGAAATATCTACAGCGCCATCTCTATAAACATTGAAATATCTACACTGCCATCTGTAAAAACATGGAAATATCTACACAGTCATCTGAATAAACATGGAAATATCTACACCACCATCTGTATAAACATGGAAATACCTACAATACCATCTGTATACACATGGAAATATCTACACAGACATCTGTATAAATATGGAAATATCTACACCGCCATCTGTATAAACATGGAAATATCTACACTGCCATCTGTAGAAAGATGGAAATATCTACACCGCTATCTCTATAAATATGGAAATATCTACACCGCCATCTCTATAAACATGAAAATATCTACACTGCCATCTCCATAAAGATGGAAATATCTACTCCGCCATGTGTATAAACACGGAAATATCTACACCACCATCTGTGTAAACATGGAAATATCTACACCGCTCTCTGAATAAACATGGAAATATCTACACCGCCATCTGCATGTCCATGGAAATATCTACGCCGCCATCTGTTTAAACATGGAAATATCTACACGGCCATCTGTGTATAGATGGAAATATCAACACCGCCATCTGTACAAACATGGAAATATCTACACCGCTATCTCTATAAATATGGAAATGTGTGCACTGCCATCTGTAAAAACATGGAAATACTTATACAGTCATCTGTATAAACATGGAAATATCTACAACGCCATCTGTATACACATGGAAATATCTACACAGCCCTCTGTATAAACAGGTAAATATCTACAGTGCTATCTCTATAAACATGGAAATATCTACACCGCCATCTCTATAAACATGAAAATATCTACACTGCCATCTCCATAAACATGGAACTAACTTCTCCGACTTCTGTATAAACATGGAAAAATCTACACCGCCATCTGTGTGAATAAGGAAATATCTACAATGCCATCTGTATAAAGATATAAATATCTGCACCGCGAGCTGTATAAACATGGAAATATCTACATCGCTATCTGTATAAACGTGGAAATACCAAAACCGCTATCGGTATAAACATGGAAATATCTACAACGCCATCTATATAAACATGGAAATATCTACACCGCTATGTCTATAAACATGGAAATTCCTACACCGCTATCTCTATAAACAGGGAAATATCTACACCGCTATCTGTATAAACATGGAAATATCTACACCGCTATCTGTATAAACATGGAAATATCTATACTGCGATCTGTATAAACATGGAAATATCTACACCGCGAACTGTATAAACATGGAAATATCTTCAACACGATCTGTATAAACATGGAAATAGCTACACCGATATCTGTATAAACATGGAAATATCTGCACCGCTATCTCTATAGACATGGAAATATCTACAAAGCCATCTGTATAAACATGGAAATACCTACACAGTCATGGGTAGGAACATGGAAATATCTACATTGCCATCTGTATAAACCTAGAAATAGCTACACCGCCCTCTGTATAAATGTGGAGACATCTGCATAGGCATCTGTATAAACATGGAAATATCTGCACCGCTATCTGTATAAACATGGAAATACCTACACCGCTGATTCTATAAACATGGAAATATGTACACCGCTATGTATATAAACATGGAAATCACTCCACTGCTGTCTGTATAAACATGGAAATATCTCCACCGTTATCTGTATAAACATGGAAAAATCTACAGCGCCATTTCTATAAACATTGAAATATCTACACTGCCATCTGTAAAAACATGGAAATATCTACACAGTCATATGAATAAACATGGAAATATCTACACCACCATCTGTATAAACATGGAAATATCTACAATACCATCTGTATACACATGGAAATATCTACACAGACATCTGTATAAATATGGAAATATCTACACCGCCATCTGTATAAACATGGAAATATCTACACTGCCATCTGTAGAAAGATGGAAATATCTACACCGCAATCTCTATAAATATGGAAATATCTACACCGCCATCTCTATAAACATGAAAATATCTACACTGCCATCTCCATAAAGATGGAAGTATCTACTCCGCCATGTGTATAAACACGGAAATATCTACACCACCCTCTGTGTAAACATGGAAATATCTACACCGCTCTCTTTATAAACATGGAAATATCTACACCGCCATCTGCATGTCCATGGAAATATCTACGCCGCCATCTGTTTAAACATGGATATATCTACACGACCATCTGTGTATAGATGGAAATATCAACACCGCCATCTGTACAAACATGGAAATATCTACACCGCTATCTCTATAAACATGGAAATGTGTGCACTGCCATCTGTAAAAACATGGAAATACCTATACAGTCATCTGTATAAACATGGAAATATCTACAATGCCATCTGTATACACATGGAAATATATACAAAGCCATCTGTATAAACATGTAAATATCTACACTGCTATCTCTATAAACATGGAAATATATACACCGCCATCTCTATAAACATGAAAATATCTACACTGCCATCTCCATAAACATGGAACTAACTACTCCGCCATCTGTATAAACATGGAAACATCTACACCGCCATCTGTGTGAATAAGGAAATATCTACAATGCCATCTGTAAAAAGATATAAATATCTGCACCACGAGCTGTATAAACATGGAAATATCTACATCGCTATCTGTATAAACGTGGAAATACCAACACCGCTATCGGTATAAACATGGAAATAACTAAAACGCCATCTATATAAACATGGAAATATCTACACCGCTATGTCTATAAACATGGAAATACCTACACCGCTATCTCTATAAACATGGAAATATCTACACCGCTATCTGTATAAACATGGAAATATCTACACCGCCATCTGTATAAACATGGAAATATCTACAATGCCATCTGTATAAACATGGAAATATCTACACCGTGATCTGCATAAACATGGAAATATCTACACCGCGATCTGTATAAACATGGAAATATCTGCACCGCTATCTGTATAAACATGGAAATATCTACACAGCTATCTCTATAAACATGGAAATATCTACACCGCCATCTGTATAAACATGGAAATACCTACAAAGTCATCTGTATAAACATGGAAATATCTACAAAGCCATCTGTATAAACATGGAAATATCTACACAGCCATCTGTATATACATGGAAATATCTACACCGCTATCTGTATAAACATGGTAATATCTACACCGCCATCTATATAAACATGGAAATATCTACACCGCCATCTGTATAAACATGGAAATATCTACAATGCCATCTGTAGAAAGATGGAAATATCTACACCGCAATCTGTGTAAACATGGAATTATCTACACCGATATCTGTGAAAACATGGAAATATCTACACTGCTATCTGTATAAACATGGAAATATCTACACCGCGATCTGTATAAACATGGAAATATCTACACCGCGATCTGTATAAACATGGAAATATCTACACCGCTATCTGTATAAACATGGAAATATCTACACCGCTATCTGTATAAACATGGTAATATCTACACCGACATCTATATAAACATGGAAATATCTACACCGCCATCTGTATAAACATGGAAATATCTACAATGCCATCTGTAGAAAGATGGAAATATCTACACCGCAATCTGTGTAAACGTGGAAATATCTACACGGATATCTGTAAAAACATGGAAATATCTACACCGCTATCTGAATAAACATGGAAATATCTACACCGCGATCTGTACAAACATGGAAATATCTACACCGTGATCTGTATAAACATGGAAATATCTACACCGCTATCTGTATAAATATGGATATGTCTACACAGCTATCTCTATAAATGTGGAAATATCTACACCGCCATCTGTATAAACATGGAAATACCTACAAAGTCATCTGTATAAACATGGAAATATCTACAAAGCCATCTGTATAAACGTGGAAATAACTTCACCGCTATTTGTATAAACAAGGAAATATTTACACCGCTATCTGTATAAACATGGAAATTTTTACACCGTTATCTGTATAAATTGGAAATATCTACACCGCTATCTCTATAAACATGGAAATGTCTACACCGCCATCTGTATAAACATGGAGATACCTATACAGTCATCTGTGTAAACGTGGAAATATCTACACCACCATCTGTATAAACATGGAAGTATCTACCATGCCATCTGTATACACATGGAAATACCTACACGGCAATCTGTGTATAGATGGAAACATCAACACCGCCATCTGTAAAAACTTGGAAATATCTACACTGCTATCCCTATAAACATGGAAATATCCACACTGCGGTCTGTATAAACATGGAAATATCTACACCGCGATCTGTATAAACATGGAAATATCTTCACCACCATCTGTATAAACATGGAAATACCTACAATACCATCTGTATACACATGGAAATATCTACACAGACATCTGTATAAATATGGAAATATCTACACCGCCATCTGTATAAACATGGAAATATCTACACTGCCATCTGTAGAAAGATGGAAATATCTACACCGCTATCTCTATAAATATGGAAATATCTACACCGCCATCTCTATAAACATGAAAATATCTACACTGCCATCTCCATAAAGATGGAAATATCTACTCCGCCATGTGTATAAACACGGAAATATCTACACCACCATCTGTGTAAACATGGAAATATCTACACCGCTCTCTGAATAAACATGGAAATATCTACACCGCCATCTGCATGTCCATGGAAATATCTACGCCGCCATCTGTTTAAACATGGAAATATCTACACGGCCATCTGTGTATAGATGGAAATATCAACACCGCCATCTGTACAAACATGGAAATATCTACACCGCTATCTCTATAAATATGGAAATGTGTGCACTGCCATCTGTAAAAACATGGAAATACTTATACAGTCATCTGTATAAACATGGAAATATCTACAACGCCATCTGTATACACATGGAAATATCTACACAGCCCTCTGTATAAACAGGTAAATATCTACAGTGCTATCTCTATAAACATGGAAATATCTACACCGCCATCTCTATAAACATGAAAATATCTACACTGCCATCTCCATAAACATGGAACTAACTTCTCCGACTTCTGTATAAACATGGAAAAATCTACACCGCCATCTGTGTGAATAAGGAAATATCTACAATGCCATCTGTATAAAGATATAAATATCTGCACCGCGAGCTGTATAAACATGGAAATATCTACATCGCTATCTGTATAAACGTGGAAATACCAAAACCGCTATCGGTATAAACATGGAAATATCTACAACGCCATCTATATAAACATGGAAATATCTACACCGCTATGTCTATAAACATGGAAATTCCTACACCGCTATCTCTATAAACAGGGAAATATCTACACCGCTATCTGTATAAACATGGAAATATCTACACCGCTATCTGTATAAACATGGAAATATCTATACTGCGATCTGTATAAACATGGAAATATCTACACCGCGAACTGTATAAACATGGAAATATCTTCAACACGATCTGTATAAACATGGAAATAGCTACACCGATATCTGTATAAACATGGAAATATCTGCACCGCTATCTCTATAGACATGGAAATATCTACAAAGCCATCTGTATAAACATGGAAATACCTACACAGTCATGGGTAGGAACATGGAAATATCTACATTGCCATCTGTATAAACCTAGAAATAGCTACACCGCCCTCTGTATAAATGTGGAGACATCTGCATAGGCATCTGTATAAACATGGAAATATCTGCACCGCTATCTGTATAAACATGGAAATACCTACACCGCTGATTCTATAAACATGGAAATATGTACACCGCTATGTATATAAACATGGAAATCACTCCACTGCTGTCTGTATAAACATGGAAATATCTCCACCGTTATCTGTATAAACATGGAAAAATCTACAGCGCCATTTCTATAAACATTGAAATATCTACACTGCCATCTGTAAAAACATGGAAATATCTACACAGTCATATGAATAAACATGGAAATATCTACACCACCATCTGTATAAACATGGAAATATCTACAATACCATCTGTATACACATGGAAATATCTACACAGACATCTGTATAAATATGGAAATATCTACACCGCCATCTATATAAACATGGAAATATCTACACTGCCATCTGTAGAAAGATGGAAATATCTACACCGCAATCTCTATAAATATGGAAATATCTACACCGCCATCTCTATAAACATGAAAATATCTACACTGCCATCTCCATAAAGATGGAAGTATCTACTCCGCCATGTGTATAAACACGGAAATATCTACACCACCCTCTGTGTAAACATGGAAATATCTACACCGCTCTCTTTATAAACATGGAAATATCTACACCGCCATCTGCATGTCCATGGAAATATCTACGCCGCCATCTGTTTAAACATGGATATATCTACACGACCATCTGTGTATAGATGGAAATATCAACACCGCCATCTGTACAAACATGGAAATATCTACACCGCTATCTCTATAAACATGGAAATGTGTGCACTGCCATCTGTAAAAACATGGAAATACCTATACAGTCATCTGTATAAACATGGAAATATCTACAATGCCATCTGTATACACATGGAAATATATACAAAGCCATCTGTATAAACATGTAAATATCTACACTGCTATCTCTATAAACATGGAAATATATACACCGCCATCTCTATAAACATGAAAATATCTACACTGCCATCTCCATAAACATGGAACTAACTACTCCGCCATCTGTATAAACATGGAAACATCTACACCGCCATCTGTGTGAATAAGGAAATATCTACAATGCCATCTGTAAAAAGATATAAATATCTGCACCACGAGCTGTATAAACATGGAAATATCTACATCGCTATCTGTATAAACGTGGAAATACCAACACCGCTATCGGTATAAACATGGAAATAACTAAAACGCCATCTATATAAACATGGAAATATCTACACCGCTATGTCTATAAACATGGAAATACCTACACCGCTATCTCTATAAACATGGAAATATCTACACCGCTATCTGTATAAACATGGAAATATCTACACCGCCATCTGTATAAACATGGAAATATCTACAATGCCATCTGTATAAACATGGAAATATCTACACCGTGATCTGCATAAACATGGAAATATCTACACCGCGATCTGTATAAACATGGAAATATCTGCACCGCTATCTGTATAAACATGGAAATATCTACACAGCTATCTCTATAAACATGGAAATATCTACACCGCCATCTGTATAAACATGGAAATACCTACAAAGTCATCTGTATAAACATGGAAATATCTACAAAGCCATCTGTATAAACATGGAAATATCTACACAGCCATCTGTATATACATGGAAATATCTACACCGCTATCTGTATAAACATGGTAATATCTACACCGCCATCTATATAAACATGGAAATATCTACACCGCCATCTGTATAAACATGGAAATATCTACAATGCCATCTGTAGAAAGATGGAAATATCTACACCGCAATCTGTTTAAACATGGAAATATCTACACCGATATCTGTAAAAACATGGAAATATCTACACCGCTATCTGTATAAACATGGAAATATCTACACCGCGATCTGTATAAACATGGAAATATCTACACCGCGATCTGTATAAACATGGAAATATCTACACCGAGATCTGTATAAACATGGAAATATCTACACCGCTATCTGTATAAATATGGAAATATCTACACAGCTATCTCTATAAACATGGAAATATCTACACCGCCATCTGTATAAACATGGAAATTCCTACAAAGTCATCTGTATAAACATGGAAATATCTACAAAGCCATCTGTATAAACATGGAAGTATCTACACAGCCATCTGTATATACATGGAAATATCTACACCGCAATCTGTATAAACATGGAAATAACTACACCGCTATTTGTATAAACAAGGAAATATCTACACCATGATCTGTATAAACATGGCAATATTTACACCGCTATCTGTATAAACATGGAAATTTCTACACCGTTATCTGTATAAATATGGAAATATCTACACCGCTATCTCTATAAACATGGAAATATCTGCACCGCCATCTGTATAAACATGGCAATACCTATACAGTCATCTGTGTAAACATGGAAATATCTACACCACCATCTGTATAAACATGGAAATATCTACAATGCCATCTGTATGCACATGGAAATACGTACATGGCAATCTGTGTATAGATGGAAACATCAACACCGCCATCTGTAAAAACTTGGAAATATCTACACTGCTATCTCTATAAACATGGAAATATCTGCACCACTATCTCTATAGACATGGAAATATCTACAAAGCCATCTGTATAAACATGGAAATACCTACACAGTCATGTGTAGGAACATGGAAATATCTACACTGCCATCTGTATAAACATAGAAATATCTACACAGCCCTCTGTATAAATATGGAGATATCTGCATAGGCATCTGTATAAACATGGAAATATCTGCACCGCTATGTGTATAAACATGGAAATACCTACACCGCTGTCTCTATAAACATGGAAATATGTACACCGCTATGTATATAAACATGGAAATATCTCCACTGCTGTCTGTATAAACATGGAAATATCTCCACCGTTATCTGTATAAACATGGACATATCTACAGCGCCATCTCTATAAACATTGAAATATCTACACTGCCATCTGTAAAAACATGGAAATATCTACACAGTCATGTGAATAAACATGGACATGTCTACTCCACCATCTGTATAAACATGGAAATACCTACAATACCATCTGTATATACATGGAAATATCTACACACACATCTGTATAAATATGGAAATATCTACACCGCCATCTGTATAAACATGGAAATATCTACCCTGCCATCTGTAGAAAGATGGAAATATCTACACCGCTATCTCTATAAATATGGAAATATCTACACTGCCATCTCTATAAACATGAAAATATCTACACTGCTATCTCCATAAAGATGGAAGTATCTACTCCGCCATGTGTATAAACACGGAAATATCTACACCACCATCTGTGTAAACATGGAAATATCTACACCGCTCTCTGTATAAACATGGAAATATCTACACCGCCATCTGCATGTCCATGGAAATATCTACGCCACCATCTGTTTAAACATGGATATATCTACACGACCATCTGTGTATAGATGGAAATATCAACACCGCCATCTGTACAAACATGGAAATATCTACAACGCTATCTCTATAAACATGGAAATGTGTGCACTGCCATCTGTAAAAACATGGAAATACCTATACAGTCACCTGTATAAACATGGAAATATCTACACTGCCATCTCCATAAACATGGAACTAACTACTCCGCCATCTGTATAAACATGGAAACATGTACACCGCCATCTGTGTGAATAAGGAAATATCTACAATGCCATCTGTATAAAGATATAAATATCGGCACCGCGAGCTGTATAAACATGGAAATATCTACATCGCTATCTGTATAAACGTGGAAATACCAACACCGCTATCGGTATAAACATGGAAATATCTACAACGCCATCTATATAAACACGGAAATGTCTACACCGCTATGTCTATAAACATGGAAATACCTACACCGCTATCTGTATAAACATGCAAATATCTACACCGCTATCTGTATAAACATGGAAATATCTGCACAGATATCTCTATAAACATGGAAATATCTACACCGCCATCTGTATAAACATGGAAGTACCTACAAAGTCATCTGTATAAACATGGAAATATCTACACGGCGATCTGTATAAACATGGAAATATGTACACCGCGATCTGTATAAACATGGAAATATCTTCACCGTGATCTGTATAAACATGGAAATATCTACACCGCTATGTGTATAAACATGGAAATATCTACACCACCATCTATATAAACATGGAAATATCTACAATGCCATCTGTATAAACATGGAAATACCTACACCGCTATCTGTATAAACATGGAAATATCTACACCACGATCTGTATAAACATGGAAATATCTACACCGCTATCTGTATAAACATGGAAATATCTACACAGATATCTCTATAAACATGGAAATATCTACACCGCCATCTGTATAAACATGGAAGTACCTACAAAGTCATCTGTATAAACATGGAAATATCTACAAAGCCATCTGTATAAACATGGAAATATCTACACAGCCATCTGTATATACATGGAAATATCTACAAATTTATCTGTATAAACATGGTAATATCTACACCGCCATCTGTATAAACATGGAAATATCTACACCGCCATCTGTATAAACATGGAAATATCTACAATGCCAACTGTAGAAAGATGGAAATATCTACACCGCAATCTGTGTAAACATGGAAATATCTACACCGATATCTGTAAAAACATGGAAATACCTACACCGCTATCTGTATAAACATGAAAATATCTACCCCGTGATCTGTATAAACATGGAAATATCTACACCGCGATCTGAATAAACATGGAAATATCTACACCACGATCTGTATAAACATGGAAATATCTACACCGCTATCTGAATAATATGGAAATATCTACACAGCTATCTCTATAAACATCGAAATACCTACACCGCCATCTGTATAAACATGGAAATACCTACAAAGTCATCTGTATAAACATGGAAATATCTACAAAGCCATCTGTATAAACATGGAAGTATCTACAAAGCCATCTGTATATACATGGAAATATCTACACCGCTGTCTGTATAAACATGGAAATAACTACACCGCTATTTGTATAAACAAGGAAATATCTACACCATGATCTGTATAAACATGGCAATATTTACACCGCTATCTGTATAAACATGGAGATTTCTACACCGTTATCTGTATAAATATGGAAATATCTACATCGCTATCTCTATAAACATGGAAACATCTACACCGCCATTTGTATAAACATGGAAATACCTATACAGTCATCTGTGTAAACGTGGAAATTTCTACACCACCATCTGTATAAACATGGAAATATCTACAATGCCATCTGTATACACATGGAAATACCTACACGGCAATCTGTGTATAGATGGAAACATCAGCACGGCCATCTGTAAAAACTTGGAAATATCTACACTGCTATCTCTATAAACATGGAAATATCTACACTGCGGTCTGTATAAACATGGAAATATCTACACCGGTATCTGTATAAACATGGAAATAACTACACCATGATCTGTATAAACATGGAAATATATACACCGCTATCTGTATAAACATGGAAATATCTACACCACTATCTCTATAGACATGGAAATAGCTACAAAGCCATCTGTATAAACATGGATATAACTACACCATGATCTGTATAAACATGGAAATATATACACCGCTATCTGTATAAACATGGAAATATCTGCACCACTATCTCTATAGACATGGAAATATCTACAAAGCCATCTGTATAAACATGGAAATACCTACACAGTCATGTTTAGGAACATGGAAATATCTACACTACCATCTGTATAAACATAGAAATATCTACACAGCCCTCTCTATAAATATGGATATATCTGCATAGGCATCTGTATAAACATGGAAATATCTGCACCGCTATCTGTATAAACATGGAAATACCTACACCGCTGTCTCTATAAACATGGAAATATGTACACCGCTATGTATATAAACATGGAAATATCTCCACTGCTGTCTGTATAAACACGGAAATATCTCCACCGTTATCTGTATAAACATGGAAATATCTACAGCGCCATCTCTATAAACATTGAAATATCTACACTGCCATCTGTAAAAACATGGAAATATCTACACAGTCATCTGAATAAACATGGAAATATCTACACCACCATCTGTATAAACATGGAAATACCTACAATACCATCTGTATACACATGGAAATATCTACACAGACATCTGTATAAATATGGAAATATCTACACCGCCATCTGTATAAACATGGAAATATCTACACTGCCATCTGTAGAAAGATGGAAATATCTACACCGCTATCTCTATAAATATGGAAATATCTACACCGCCATCTCTATAAACATGAAAATATCTACACTGCCATCTCCATAAAGATGGAAATATCTACTCCGCCATGTGTATAAACACGGAAATATCTACACCACCATCTGTGTAAACATGGAAATATCTACACCGCTCTCTGAATAAACATGGAAATATCTACACCGCCATCTGCATGTCCATGGAAATATCTACGCCGCCATCTGTTTAAACATGGAAATATCTACACGGCCATCTGTGTATAGATGGAAATATCAACACCGCCATCTGTACAAACATGGAAATATCTACACCGCTATCTCTATAAATATGGAAATGTGTGCACTGCCATCTGTAAAAACATGGAAATACTTATACAGTCATCTGTATAAACATGGAAATATCTACAACGCCATCTGTATACACATGGAAATATCTACACAGCCCTCTGTATAAACAGGTAAATATCTACAGTGCTATCTCTATAAACATGGAAATATCTACACCGCCATCTCTATAAACATGAAAATATCTACACTGCCATCTCCATAAACATGGAACTAACTTCTCCGACTTCTGTATAAACATGGAAAAATCTACACCGCCATCTGTGTGAATAAGGAAATATCTACAATGCCATCTGTATAAAGATATAAATATCTGCACCGCGAGCTGTATAAACATGGAAATATCTACATCGCTATCTGTATAAACGTGGAAATACCAAAACCGCTATCGGTATAAACATGGAAATATCTACAACGCCATCTATATAAACATGGAAATATCTACACCGCTATGTCTATAAACATGGAAATTCCTACACCGCTATCTCTATAAACAGGGAAATATCTACACCGCTATCTGTATAAACATGGAAATATCTACACCGCTATCTGTATAAACATGGAAATATCTATACTGCGATCTGTATAAACATGGAAATATCTACACCGCGAACTGTATAAACATGGAAATATCTTCAACACGATCTGTATAAACATGGAAATAGCTACACTGATATCTGTATAAACATGGAAATATCTGCACCGCTATCTCTATAGACATGGAAATATCTACAAAGCCATCTGTATAAACATGGAAATACCTACACAGTCATGGGTAGGAACATGGAAATATCTACATTGCCATCTGTATAAACCTAGAAATAGCTACACCGCCCTCTGTATAAATGTGGAGACATCTGCATAGGCATCTGTATAAACATGGAAATATCTGCACCGCTATCTGTATAAACATGGAAATACCTACACCGCTGATTCTATAAACATGGAAATATGTACACCGCTATGTATATAAACATGGAAATCACTCCACTGCTGTCTGTATAAACATGGAAATATCTCCACCGTTATCTGTATAAACATGGAAAAATCTACAGCGCCATTTCTATAAACATTGAAATATCTACACTGCCATCTGTAAAAACATGGAAATATCTACACAGTCATATGAATAAACATGGAAATATCTACACCACCATCTGTATAAACATGGAAATATCTACAATACCATCTGTATACACATGGAAATATCTACACAGACATCTGTATAAATATGGAAATATCTACACCGCCATCTGTATAAACATGGAAATATCTACACTGCCATCTGTAGAAAGATGGAAATATCTACACCGCAATCTCTATAAATATGGAAATATCTACACCGCCATCTCTATAAACATGAAAATATCTACACTGCCATCTCCATAAAGATGGAAGTATCTACTCCGCCATGTGTATAAACACGGAAATATCTACACCACCCTCTGTGTAAACATGGAAATATCTACACCGCTCTCTTTATAAACATGGAAATATCTACACCGCCATCTGCATGTCCATGGAAATATCTACGCCGCCATCTGTTTAAACATGGATATATCTACACGACCATCTGTGTATAGATGGAAATATCAACACCGCCATCTGTACAAACATGGAAATATCTACACCGCTATCTCTATAAACATGGAAATGTGTGCACTGCCATCTGTAAAAACATGGAAATACCTATACAGTCATCTGTATAAACATGGAAATATCTACAATGCCATCTGTATACACATGGAAATATATACAAAGCCATCTGTATAAACATGTAAATATCTACACTGCTATCTCTATAAACATGGAAATATATACACCGCCATCTCTATAAACATGAAAATATCTACACTGCCATCTCCATAAACATGGAACTAACTACTCCGCCATCTGTATAAACATGGAAACATCTACACCGCCATCTGTGTGAATAAGGAAATATCTACAATGCCATCTGTAAAAAGATATAAATATCTGCACCACGAGCTGTATAAACATGGAAATATCTACATCGCTATCTGTATAAACGTGGAAATACCAACACCGCTATCGGTATAAACATGGAAATAACTAAAACGCCATCTATATAAACATGGAAATATCTACACCGCTATGTCTATAAACATGGAAATACCTACACCGCTATCTCTATAAACATGGAAATATCTACACCGCTATCTGTATAAACATGGAAATATCTACACCGCCATCTGTATAAACATGGAAATATCTACAATGCCATCTGTATAAACATGGAAATATCTACACCGTGATCTGCATAAACATGGAAATATCTACACCGCGATCTGTATAAACATGGAAATATCTGCACCGCTATCTGTATAAACATGGAAATATCTACACAGCTATCTCTATAAACATGGAAATATCTACACCGCCATCTGTATAAACATGGAAATACCTACAAAGTCATCTGTATAAACATGGAAATATCTACAAAGCCATCTGTATAAACATGGAAATATCTACACAGCCATCTGTATATACATGGAAATATCTACACCGCTATCTGTATAAACATGGTAATATCTACACCGCCATCTATATAAACATGGAAATATCTACACCGCCATCTGTATAAACATGGAAATATCTACAATGCCATCTGTAGAAAGATGGAAATATCTACACCGCAATCTGTGTAAACATGGAATTATCTACACCGATATCTGTGAAAACATGGAAATATCTACACTGCTATCTGTATAAACATGGAAATATCTACACCGCGATCTGTATAAACATGGAAATATCTACACCGCGATCTGTATAAACATGGAAATATCTACACCGCTATCTGTATAAACATGGAAATATCTACACCGCTATCTGTATAAACATGGTAATATCTACACCGACATCTATATAAACATGGAAATATCTACACCGCCATCTGTATAAACATGGAAATATCTACAATGCCATCTGTAGAAAGATGGAAATATCTACACCGCAATCTGTGTAAACGTGGAAATATCTACACCGATATCTGTAAAAACATGGAAATATCTACACCGCTATCTGAATAAACATGGAAATATCTACACCGCGATCTGTACAAACATGGAAATATCTACACCGTGATCTGTATAAACATGGAAATATCTACACCGCTATCTGTATAAATATGGATATGTCTACACAGCTATCTCTATAAATGTGGAAATATCTACACCGCCATCTGTATAAACATGGAAATACCTACAAAGTCATCTGTATAAACATGGAAATATCTACAAAGCCATCTGTATAAACGTGGAAATAACTTCACCGCTATTTGTATAAACAAGGAAATATTTACACCGCTATCTGTATAAACATGGAAATTTTTACACCGTTATCTGTATAAATTGGAAATATCTACACCGCTATCTCTATAAACATGGAAATGTCTACACCGCCATCTGTATAAACATGGAGATACCTATACAGTCATCTGTGTAAACGTGGAAATATCTACACCACCATCTGTATAAACATGGAAGTATCTACCATGCCATCTGTATACACATGGAAATACCTACACGGCAATCTGTGTATAGATGGAAACATCAACACCGCCATCTGTAAAAACTTGGAAATATCTACACTGCTATCCCTATAAACATGGAAATATCCACACTGCGGTCTGTATAAACATGGAAATATCTACACCGCGATCTGTATAAACATGGAAATATCTTCACCACCATCTGTATAAACATGGAAATACCTACAATACCATCTGTATACACATGGAAATATCTACACAGACATCTGTATAAATATGGAAATATCTACACCGCCATCTGTATAAACATGGAAATATCTACACTGCCATCTGTAGAAAGATGGAAATATCTACACCGCTATCTCTATAAATATGGAAATATCTACACCGCCATCTCTATAAACATGAAAATATCTACACTGCCATCTCCATAAAGATGGAAATATCTACTCCGCCATGTGTATAAACACGGAAATATCTACACCACCATCTGTGTAAACATGGAAATATCTACACCGCTCTCTGAATAAACATGGAAATATCTACACCGCCATCTGCATGTCCATGGAAATATCTACGCCGCCATCTGTTTAAACATGGAAATATCTACACGGCCATCTGTGTATAGATGGAAATATCAACACCGCCATCTGTACAAACATGGAAATATCTACACCGCTATCTCTATAAATATGGAAATGTGTGCACTGCCATCTGTAAAAACATGGAAATACTTATACAGTCATCTGTATAAACATGGAAATATCTACAACGCCATCTGTATACACATGGAAATATCTACACAGCCCTCTGTATAAACAGGTAAATATCTACAGTGCTATCTCTATAAACATGGAAATATCTACACCGCCATCTCTATAAACATGAAAATATCTACACTGCCATCTCCATAAACATGGAACTAACTTCTCCGACTTCTGTATAAACATGGAAAAATCTACACCGCCATCTGTGTGAATAAGGAAATATCTACAATGCCATCTGTATAAAGATATAAATATCTGCACCGCGAGCTGTATAAACATGGAAATATCTACATCGCTATCTGTATAAACGTGGAAATACCAAAACCGCTATCGGTATAAACATGGAAATATCTACAACGCCATCTATATAAACATGGAAATATCTACACCGCTATGTCTATAAACATGGAAATTCCTACACCGCTATCTCTATAAACAGGGAAATATCTACACCGCTATCTGTATAAACATGGAAATATCTACACCGCTATCTGTATAAACATGGAAATATCTATACTGCGATCTGTATAAACATGGAAATATCTACACCGCGAACTGTATAAACATGGAAATATCTTCAACACGATCTGTATAAACATGGAAATAGCTACACCGATATCTGTATAAACATGGAAATATCTGCACCGCTATCTCTATAGACATGGAAATATCTACAAAGCCATCTGTATAAACATGGAAATACCTACACAGTCATGGGTAGGAACATGGAAATATCTACATTGCCATCTGTATAAACCTAGAAATAGCTACACCGCCCTCTGTATAAATGTGGAGACATCTGCATAGGCATCTGTATAAACATGGAAATATCTGCACCGCTATCTGTATAAACATGGAAATACCTACACCGCTGATTCTATAAACATGGAAATATGTACACCGCTATGTATATAAACATGGAAATCACTCCACTGCTGTCTGTATAAACATGGAAATATCTCCACCGTTATCTGTATAAACATGGAAAAATCTACAGCGCCATTTCTATAAACATTGAAATATCTACACTGCCATCTGTAAAAACATGGAAATATCTACACAGTCATATGAATAAACATGGAAATATCTACACCACCATCTGTATAAACATGGAAATATCTACAATACCATCTGTATACACATGGAAATATCTACACAGACATCTGTATAAATATGGAAATATCTACACCGCCATCTGTATAAACATGGAAATATCTACACTGCCATCTGTAGAAAGATGGAAATATCTACACCGCAATCTCTATAAATATGGAAATATCTACACCGCCATCTCTATAAACATGAAAATATCTACACTGCCATCTCCATAAAGATGGAAGTATCTACTCCGCCATGTGTATAAACACGGAAATATCTACACCACCCTCTGTGTAAACATGGAAATATCTACACCGCTCTCTTTATAAACATGGAAATATCTACACCGCCATCTGCATGTCCATGGAAATATCTACGCCGCCATCTGTTTAAACATGGATATATCTACACGACCATCTGTGTATAGATGGAAATATCAACACCGCCATCTGTACAAACATGGAAATATCTACACCGCTATCTCTATAAACATGGAAATGTGTGCACTGCCATCTGTAAAAACATGGAAATACCTATACAGTCATCTGTATAAACATGGAAATATCTACAATGCCATCTGTATACACATGGAAATATATACAAAGCCATCTGTATAAACATGTAAATATCTACACTGCTATCTCTATAAACATGGAAATATATACACCGCCATCTCTATAAACATGAAAATATCTACACTGCCATCTCCATAAACATGGAACTAACTACTCCGCCATCTGTATAAACATGGAAACATCTACACCGCCATCTGTGTGAATAAGGAAATATCTACAATGCCATCTGTAAAAAGATATAAATATCTGCACCACGAGCTGTATAAACATGGAAATATCTACATCGCTATCTGTATAAACGTGGAAATACCAACACCGCTATCGGTATAAACATGGAAATAACTAAAACGCCATCTATATAAACATGGAAATATCTACACCGCTATGTCTATAAACATGGAAATACCTACACCGCTATCTCTATAAACATGGAAATATCTACACCGCTATCTGTATAAACATGGAAATATCTACACCGCCATCTGTATAAACATGGAAATATCTACAATGCCATCTGTATAAACATGGAAATATCTACACCGTGATCTGCATAAACATGGAAATATCTACACCGCGATCTGTATAAACATGGAAATATCTGCACCGCTATCTGTATAAACATGGAAATATCTACACAGCTATCTCTATAAACATGGAAATATCTACACCGCCATCTGTATAAACATGGAAATACCTACAAAGTCATCTGTATAAACATGGAAATATCTACAAAGCCATCTGTATAAACATGGAAATATCTACACAGCCATCTGTATATACATGGAAATATCTACACCGCTATCTGTATAAACATGGTAATATCTACACCGCCATCTATATAAACATGGAAATATCTACACCGCCATCTGTATAAACATGGAAATATCTACAATGCCATCTGTAGAAAGATGGAAATATCTACACCGCAATCTGTGTAAACATGGAATTATCTACACCGATATCTGTGAAAACATGGAAATATCTACACTGCTATCTGTATAAACATGGAAATATCTACACCGCGATCTGTATAAACATGGAAATATCTACACCGCGATCTGTATAAACATGGAAATATCTACACCGCTATCTGTATAAACATGGAAATATCTACACCGCTATCTGTATAAACATGGTAATATCTACACCGACATCTATATAAACATGGAAATATCTACACCGCCATCTGTATAAACATGGAAATATCTACAATGCCATCTGTAGAAAGATGGAAATATCTACACCGCAATCTGTGTAAACGTGGAAATATCTACACCGATATCTGTAAAAACATGGAAATATCTACACCGCTATCTGAATAAACATGGAAATATCTACACCGCGATCTGTACAAACATGGAAATATCTACACCGTGATCTGTATAAACATGGAAATATCTACACCGCTATCTGTATAAATATGGATATGTCTACACAGCTATCTCTATAAATGTGGAAATATCTACACCGCCATCTGTATAAACATGGAAATACCTACAAAGTCATCTGTATAAACATGGAAATATCTACAAAGCCATCTGTATAAACGTGGAAATAACTTCACCGCTATTTGTATAAACAAGGAAATATTTACACCGCTATCTGTATAAACATGGAAATTTTTACACCGTTATCTGTATAAATTGGAAATATCTACACCGCTATCTCTATAAACATGGAAATGTCTACACCGCCATCTGTATAAACATGGAGATACCTATACAGTCATCTGTGTAAACGTGGAAATATCTACACCACCATCTGTATAAACATGGAAGTATCTACCATGCCATCTGTATACACATGGAAATACCTACACGGCAATCTGTGTATAGATGGAAACATCAACACCGCCATCTGTAAAAACTTGGAAATATCTACACTGCTATCCCTATAAACATGGAAATATCCACACTGCGGTCTGTATAAACATGGAAATATCTACACCGCGATCTGTATAAACATGGAAATATCTTCACCACCATCTGTATAAACATGGAAATACCTACAATACCATCTGTATACACATGGAAATATCTACACAGACATCTGTATAAATATGGAAATATCTACACCGCCATCTGTATAAACATGGAAATATCTACACTGCCATCTGTAGAAAGATGGAAATATCTACACCGCTATCTCTATAAATATGGAAATATCTACACCGCCATCTCTATAAACATGAAAATATCTACACTGCCATCTCCATAAAGATGGAAATATCTACTCCGCCATGTGTATAAACACGGAAATATCTACACCACCATCTGTGTAAACATGGAAATATCTACACCGCTCTCTGAATAAACATGGAAATATCTACACCGCCATCTGCATGTCCATGGAAATATCTACGCCGCCATCTGTTTAAACATGGAAATATCTACACGGCCATCTGTGTATAGATGGAAATATCAACACCGCCATCTGTACAAACATGGAAATATCTACACCGCTATCTCTATAAATATGGAAATGTGTGCACTGCCATCTGTAAAAACATGGAAATACTTATACAGTCATCTGTATAAACATGGAAATATCTACAACGCCATCTGTATACACATGGAAATATCTACACAGCCCTCTGTATAAACAGGTAAATATCTACAGTGCTATCTCTATAAACATGGAAATATCTACACCGCCATCTCTATAAACATGAAAATATCTACACTGCCATCTCCATAAACATGGAACTAACTTCTCCGACTTCTGTATAAACATGGAAAAATCTACACCGCCATCTGTGTGAATAAGGAAATATCTACAATGCCATCTGTATAAAGATATAAATATCTGCACCGCGAGCTGTATAAACATGGAAATATCTACATCGCTATCTGTATAAACGTGGAAATACCAAAACCGCTATCGGTATAAACATGGAAATATCTACAACGCCATCTATATAAACATGGAAATATCTACACCGCTATGTCTATAAACATGGAAATTCCTACACCGCTATCTCTATAAACAGGGAAATATCTACACCGCTATCTGTATAAACATGGAAATATCTACACCGCTATCTGTATAAACATGGAAATATCTATACTGCGATCTGTATAAACATGGAAATATCTACACCGCGAACTGTATAAACATGGAAATATCTTCAACACGATCTGTATAAACATGGAAATAGCTACACCGATATCTGTATAAACATGGAAATATCTGCACCGCTATCTCTATAGACATGGAAATATCTACAAAGCCATCTGTATAAACATGGAAATACCTACACAGTCATGGGTAGGAACATGGAAATATCTACATTGCCATCTGTATAAACCTAGAAATAGCTACACCGCCCTCTGTATAAATGTGGAGACATCTGCATAGGCATCTGTATAAACATGGAAATATCTGCACCGCTATCTGTATAAACATGGAAATACCTACACCGCTGATTCTATAAACATGGAAATATGTACACCGCTATGTATATAAACATGGAAATCACTCCACTGCTGTCTGTATAAACATGGAAATATCTCCACCGTTATCTGTATAAACATGGAAAAATCTACAGCGCCATTTCTATAAACATTGAAATATCTACACTGCCATCTGTAAAAACATGGAAATATCTACACAGTCATATGAATAAACATGGAAATATCTACACCACCATCTGTATAAACATGGAAATATCTACAATACCATCTGTATACACATGGAAATATCTACACAGACATCTGTATAAATATGGAAATATCTACACCGCCATCTGTATAAACATGGAAATATCTACACTGCCATCTGTAGAAAGATGGAAATATCTACACCGCAATCTCTATAAATATGGAAATATCTACACCGCCATCTCTATAAACATGAAAATATCTACACTGCCATCTCCATAAAGATGGAAGTATCTACTCCGCCATGTGTATAAACACGGAAATATCTACACCACCCTCTGTGTAAACATGGAAATATCTACACCGCTCTCTTTATAAACATGGAAATATCTACACCGCCATCTGCATGTCCATGGAAATATCTACGCCGCCATCTGTTTAAACATGGATATATCTACACGACCATCTGTGTATAGATGGAAATATCAACACCGCCATCTGTACAAACATGGAAATATCTACACCGCTATCTCTATAAACATGGAAATGTGTGCACTGCCATCTGTAAAAACATGGAAATACCTATACAGTCATCTGTATAAACATGGAAATATCTACAATGCCATCTGTATACACATGGAAATATATACAAAGCCATCTGTATAAACATGTAAATATCTACACTGCTATCTCTATAAACATGGAAATATATACACCGCCATCTCTATAAACATGAAAATATCTACACTGCCATCTCCATAAACATGGAACTAACTACTCCGCCATCTGTATAAACATGGAAACATCTACACCGCCATCTGTGTGAATAAGGAAATATCTACAATGCCATCTGTAAAAAGATATAAATATCTGCACCACGAGCTGTATAAACATGGAAATATCTACATCGCTATCTGTATAAACGTGGAAATACCAACACCGCTATCGGTATAAACATGGAAATAACTAAAACGCCATCTATATAAACATGGAAATATCTACACCGCTATGTCTATAAACATGGAAATACCTACACCGCTATCTCTATAAACATGGAAATATCTACACCGCTATCTGTATAAACATGGAAATATCTACACCGCCATCTGTATAAACATGGAAATATCTACAATGCCATCTGTATAAACATGGAAATATCTACACCGTGATCTGCATAAACATGGAAATATCTACACCGCGATCTGTATAAACATGGAAATATCTGCACCGCTATCTGTATAAACATGGAAATATCTACACAGCTATCTCTATAAACATGGAAATATCTACACCGCCATCTGTATAAACATGGAAATACCTACAAAGTCATCTGTATAAACATGGAAATATCTACAAAGCCATCTGTATAAACATGGAAATATCTACACAGCCATCTGTATATACATGGAAATATCTACACCGCTATCTGTATAAACATGGTAATATCTACACCGCCATCTATATAAACATGGAAATATCTACACCGCCATCTGTATAAACATGGAAATATCTACAATGCCATCTGTAGAAAGATGGAAATATCTACACAGCAATCTGTGTAAACATGGAATTATCTACACCGATATCTGTGAAAACATGGAAATATCTACACTGCTATCTGTATAAACATGGAAATATCTACACCGCGATCTGTATAAACATGGAAATATCTACACCGCGATCTGTATAAACATGGAAATATCTACACCGCTATCTGTATAAACATGGAAATATCTACACCGCTATCTGTATAAACATGGTAATATCTACACCGACATCTATATAAACATGGAAATATCTACACCGCCATCTGTATAAACATGGAAATATCTACAATGCCATCTGTAGAAAGATGGAAATATCTACACCGCAATCTGTGTAAACGTGGAAATATCTACACCGATATCTGTAAAAACATGGAAATATCTACACCGCTATCTGAATAAACATGGAAATATCTACACCGCGATCTGTACAAACATGGAAATATCTACACCGTGATCTGTATAAACATGGAAATATCTACACCGCTATCTGTATAAATATGGATATGTCTACACAGCTATCTCTATAAATGTGGAAATATCTACACCGCCATCTGTATAAACATGGAAATACCTACAAAGTCATCTGTATAAACATGGAAATATCTACAAAGCCATCTGTATAAACGTGGAAATAACTTCACCGCTATTTGTATAAACAAGGAAATATTTACACCGCTATCTGTATAAACATGGAAATTTTTACACCGTTATCTGTATAAATTGGAAATATCTACACCGCTATCTCTATAAACATGGAAATGTCTACACCGCCATCTGTATAAACATGGAGATACCTATACAGTCATCTGTGTAAACGTGGAAATATCTACACCACCATCTGTATAAACATGGAAGTATCTACCATGCCATCTGTATACACATGGAAATACGTACACGGCAATCTGTGTATAGATGGAAACATCAACACCGCCATCTGTAAAAACTTGGAAATATCTACACTGCTATCCCTATAAACATGGAAATATCCACACTGCGGTCTGTATAAACATGGAAATATCTACACCGCGATCTGTATAAACATGGAAATATCTTCACCACGATCTGTATAAACATGGAAATATCTACACCGCTATCTGTATAAACATGGAAATATCTACACCGTCATCTGTATAAACATGGAAATATCTACAATGCCATCTGTATAAACATGGAAATATCTACACCGCGATCTGTATAAACATGGAAATATCTACACCGCGATCTGTATAAGCATGGAAATATGTACACCGCTATCTGTATAAACATGGAAATATCTACACAGCTATCTCTATAAACATGGAAATATCTACACCGCCATCTGTATAAACATGGAAATAACTACAAAGTCGTCTGTATAAACATGGAAATATCTACAAAGCCATCTGTATAAACATGGAAATATCTACACTGCCATCTGTATATACATGGAAATATCTACACCGCAATCTGTATAAACATGGTAACATCTACACCGCCATCTATATAAACATGGAAATATCTACACCGCCATCTGTATAAACATGGAAATATCTACACAGCTATCTCTGTAAACATGGAAATATCTACACCGCCATCTGTATAAACATGGAAATACCTACAAAGTCATCTGTATAAACATGGAAATATCTACACAGGCATCTGTATATACATGGAAATATCTACACCGCTATCTGTATAAACATGGTAATATCTACACCGCCATCTATATAAACATGGAAATATCTACACCACCATCTGTATAAACATGGAAATATCTACAATGCCATCTGTAGAAAGATGGAAATATCTACGCCGCAATCTGTGTAAACATGGAAATATCTTCACCGATATCTGTAAAAACATGGAAATATCTACACCGCTATCTGTATAAACATGAAAATATCTACACCGCGATCTGTATAAACATGGAAATATCTACACCGCGATCTGTATAAACATGGAAATATCTACAACGCTATCTGTATAAACATGGAAATATCTACACAGCTATCTGTATAAACATGGAAATATCTACACAGCTATCCCAATAAACATGGAAATATCTACACCGCCATCTGTATAAACATGGAAACACCTACAAAGTCATCTGTATAAACATGGAAATATCTACAAAGCCATCTGTATAAACATGGAAATATCTACACAGACATCTGTATATACATGGAAATATCTACAACGCTATCTTTATAAACATGGTAATATCTACACCGCCATCTATATAAACATGGAAATATATACACCGCCATCTGTATAAACATGGAAATATCTACAATGCCATCTGCAGAAAGATGGAAATATCTACACCGCAATCTGTGTAAACATGGAAATATCTACACCGATATCTGTAAAAACATGGAAATATCTACACCGCTATCTGTATAAACATGGAAATATCTACACCGCGATCTGTATAAACATGGAAATATCTACACCGCGATCTGTATAAACATGGAAATATCTACACCGCTATCTGTATAAACATGGAAATATCTACACCGCTATCTGTATAAACATGGAAATATCTACACAGCTATCTCTATAAACATGGAAATATCAACACCGCCATCTGTATAAACATGGAAATACCTACAAAGTCATCTGTATAAACATGGAAATATCTACACCGCTATCTGTATAAACATGGAAATATCTACACCGCGATCTGTTTAAACATGGAAATATCTACACCCTGATCTGTATAAACATGGAAATATCTACACCGCTATCTGTATTAATATGGAAATATCTACACAGCTATCTCTATAAACATGGAAATATCTACACCGCCATCTGTATAAACATGGAAATAACTACAAAGTCATCTGTATAAACATGGAAATATCTACAAAGCCATCTGTATAAACATGGAAATATCTGCACAGCCATCTGTATATACATGGAAATATCTACACCGCTATCTGTATAAACATGGAAATAACTACATGGCTATTTGTATAAACAAGGAAATATCTACACCGTGATCTGTATAAACATGGAAATATTTACACCGCTATCTGTATAAACATGGAAATTTCTACACCGTTATCTGTATAAATATGGAAATATCTACACCGCTATCTCTATAAACATGGAAATATCTACACCGCCATCTGTATAAACATATAAATACCTATACAGTCATCTGTGTAAACATGGAAATATCTACACCACCATCTGTATAAACATGGAAATATCTACAATGCATTCTGTATAAACATGGAAATACCTACACGGCAATCTGCGTATAGATGGAAACATAAACACCGCCATCTGTAAAAACTTGGAAATATCTACACTGCTATCCCTATAAACATGGAAATATCCACACTGCGGTCTGTATAAACATGGAAATATCTACACCGGTATCTGTATAAACATGGAAATATCTACACCAGGATCTTTACAAACATGGAAATATATACACCGCTATCTGTAAAACATGGAAGTATCTGCACCGCTATCTCTATAGACATGGAAATATCTACAAAGCCGTCTGTATAAACATGGAAATATCTACACAGTCATGTGTAGGAACATGGAAATATCTACACTGCCATCTGTAAAAACACAGAAATATCTACACAACCCTCTGTATAAATATGGAGATATCTGCATAGGTATCTGTATATACATGGAAATATCTGCACCGCTATCTGTATAAACATGGAAATACCTACACCGCTGTGTCTATAAACACGGAAATATGTACACCGCTATGTATATAAACATGGAAATATCTCCACAGCTGTCTGTATAAACATGGAAATATCTCCACTATTATCTGTATAAACATGGAAATATCTACAGCGCCATCTCTATAAACATTGAAATATCTACACTGCCATCTGTAAAAACATGGAAATATCTTCACAGTCATCTGAATAAACATGGAAATATCTACACCACCATATGTATAAACATGGAAATACCTACAATACCATCTGTATACACATGGAAATATCTACACAGACATCTGTATAAATATGGAAATATCTACACCGCCATCTGTATAAACATGGAAATACCTACACTGCCATCTGTAGAAAGATGGAAATATTTACACCGCTATCTCTATAAATATGGAAATATCTACACCGCCATCTCTATAAACATGAAAATATCTACACTGCCATCTCCATAAAGATGGAAGTATCTACTCCGCCATGTGGATAAACACGGAAATATCTACACCACCATCTGTGTAAACATGGAAATATCTACACCGCTCTCTGTATAAACATGGAAATATCTACACCGCCATCTGCATGTCCATGGAAATATCTACGCCGCCATCTGTTTAAACATGGATATATCTACACGACCATCTGTGTATAGATGGAAATATCAACACCGCCATCTGTACAAACATGGAAATATCTACACCGCAATCTCTATAAACATGGAAATGTGTGCACTGCCATCTGTAAAAACATGGAAATACCTATACAGTCATCTGTATAAACATGGAAATATCTACAATGCCATCTGTATACACATGGAAATATCTACACAGCCATCTGTATAAACATGTAAATATCTACACTGCTATCTCTATAAACATGGAAATATCTACACCACCATCTCTATAAACATGAAAATATCTACACTGCCATCTCCATAAACATGGAACTAACTACTCCGCCATCTCTATAAACATGGAAACATCTACACCGCCATCTGTGTGAATAAGGAAATATCTACAATGCCATCTGTATAAAGATATAAATATCTGCACCACGAGCTGTATAAACATGGAAATATCTACATCGCTATCTGTATAAACGTGGAAATACCAACACCGCTATCGGTATAAACATGGAAATATCTACAACGCCATCTATATAAACATGGAAATGTCTACACCGCTATATCTATAAACATGGAAATACCTACACCGCTAATTCTATAAACATGGAAATATCTACACCGCCATCTGTATAAACATGGAAATATCTACAATGCCATCTGTAGAAAGATGGAAATATCTACACCACAATCTGTGTAAACATGGAAATATCTACACCGATATGTGTAAAAACATGGAAATATCTACACCGCTATCTGTATAAACATGGAAATATCTACACCGCGATCTGTATAAACATGGAAATATCTACACCGCGATCTGTATAAACATGGAAATATCTACACCGCTATCTGTATAAACATGGAAATATCTACACAGCTATCTGTATAAATATGGAAATATCTACGCAGCTACATCTATAAACATGGAAATATCTACACCGCCATCTGTATAAACATGGAAATACCTACAAAGTCATCTGTATAAACATGGAAATATCTACAAAGCCATCTGTATAAACATGGAAATATCTACACAGCCATCTGTATATACATGGAAATATCTACACCGCTATCTGTATAAACATGGAAATAACTACACCGCTATTTGTATAAACAAGGAAATATCTACACCATGATCTGTATAAACATGGCAATATTTACACCGCTATCTGTATAAACATGGAAATTTCTACACCGTTATCTGTATAAATATGGAAATATCTACACCGCTATCTCTATAAACATGGAAATATCTGCACCGCCATCTGTATAAACATGGCAATACCTATACAGTCATCTGTGTAAACATGGAAATATCTACACCACCATCTGTATAAACATGGAAATATCTACAATGCCCTCTGTATACACATGGAAATACGTACACGGCAATCTGTGTATAGATGGAAACATCAACACCGCCATCTGTAAAAACTTGGAAATATCTACACTGCTATCGCTATAAACATGGAAATATCTACACTGCGGTCTGTATAAACATGGAAATATCTACACCGGTATCTGTATAAACATGGAAATATCTACACCATGATCTGTATAAACATGGAAATATATACACCGCTATCTGTAGAAACATGGAAATATTTGCACCGCTATCTCTATAGACATGGAAATATCTACAAAGCCATCTGTATAAACATGGAAATACCTACACAGTCATGTGTAGGAACATAGAAATATCTACACTGCCATCTGTATAAACATAGAAATATCTACACAGCCCTCTGTATAAATATGCAGATATCTGCATAGGCATCTGTATAAACATGGAAATATCTACACCGCTATCTGTATAAACATGGAAATACCTACACCGCTGTCTCTATAAACATGGAAATATGTACACCGCTATGTATATAAACATGGAAATATCTCCACTGCTGTCTGTATAAACATGGAAATATCTCCACCGTAATCTGTATAAACATGGAAATATCTACAGCGCCATCTCTATAAACATTGAAATATCTACACTGCCATCTGTAAAAATATGGAAAATATCTACACAGTCATCTGAATAAACATGGAAATATCTACACAACCATCTGTATAAACATGGAAATACCTACAATACCATCTGTATACACATGGAAATATCGACACAGACATCTGTATAAATATGGAAATATCTACACCGCCATCTGTATAAACATGGAAATATCTACACTGCCATCTGTAGAAAGATGGAAATATCTACACCGCTATCTCTATAAATATGGAAATATCTACACCGCCATCTCTATAAACATGAAAATATCTACACTGCCATCTCCATAAAGATGGAAGTATCTACTCCGCCATGTGTATAAACACGGAAATATCTACACCACCATCTGTGTAAACATGGAAATATCTACACCGCTCTCTGTATAAACATGGAAATATCTACACCGCCATCTGCATGTCCATAGAAATATCTTCGCCGCCATCTGTTTAAAAATGGATATATCTACACGACCATCTGTGTATAGATGGAAATATCAACACCGCCATCTGTATAAACATGGTAATATCTACACCGCCATCTATATAAACATGGAAATATCTACACCGCCATCTGTATAAACATGGAAATATCTACAATGCCATCTGTAGAAAGATGGAAATATCAACACCGCAATCTGTGTAAACATGGAAATATCTACACCGATATCTGTAAAAACATGGAAATATCTACTCCGCTATCTGTATAAACATGAAAATATCTACACCGCGATCTGTATAAACATGGAAATATCTACACCGCGATCTGTATAAACATGGAAATATCTACACCGCGATCTGTATAAACATGGAAATATCTACACAGCTATCTGTATAAATATGGAAATATCTACACAGCTATCTCTATAAACATGGAAATATCTACACCGCCATCTGTATAAACATGGAAATACCTACAAAGTCATCTGTATAAACATGGAAATATCTACAAAGCCATCTGTATAAACATGGAAATATCTACACAGCCATCTGTATATACATGGAAATATCTACACCGCTATCTGTATAAACATGGTAATATCTACACCGCCATCTATATAAACATGGAAATATCTACACCGCCATCTGTATAAACATGGAAATATCTACAATGCCATCTGTAGAAAGATGGAAATATCTACACCGCAATCTGTGTAAACATGGAATTATCTACACCGATATCTGTAAAAACATGGAAATATCTACACTGCTATCTGTATAAACATGGAAATATCTACACCGCGATCTGTATAAACATGGAAATATCTACACCGCGATCTGTATAAACATGGAAATATCTACACCGCTATCTGTATAAACATGGAAATATCTACACCGCTATCTGTATAAACATGGTAATATCTACACCGACATCTATATAAACATGGAAATATCTACACCGCCATCTGTATAAACATGGAAATATCTACAATGCCATCTGTAGAAAGATGGAAATATCTACACCGCAATCTGTGTAAACGTGGAAATATCTACACCGATATCTGTAAAAACATGGAAATATCTACACCGCTATCTGAATAAACATGGAAATATCTACACCGCGATCTGTATAAACATGGAAATATCTACACCGCGATCTGTATAAACATGGAAATATCTACACCGCTATCTGTATAAATATGGATATGTCTACACAGCTATCTCTATAAATGTGGAAATATCTACACCGCCATCTGTATAAACATGGAAATACCTACAAAGTCATCTGTATAAACATGGAAATATCTACAAAGCCATCTGTATAAACGTGGAAATAACTTCACCGCTATTTGTATAAACAAGGAAATATCTACACCGTGATCTGTATAAACATGGAAATATTTACACCGCTATCTGTATAAACATGGAAATTTTTACACCGTTATCTGTATAAATTGGAAATATCTACACCGCTATCTCTATAAACATGGAAATGTCTACACCGCCATCTGTATAAACATGGAGATACCTATACAGTCATCTGTGTAAACGTGGAAATATCTACACCACCATCTGTATAAACATGGAAGTATCTACAATGCCATCTGTATACACATGGAAATACCTACACGGCAATCTGTGTATAGATGGAAACATCAACACCGCCATCTGTAAAAACTTGGAAATATCTACACTGCTATCCCTATAAACATGGAAATATCCACACTGCGGTCTGTATAAACATGGAAATATCTACACCGCGATGTGTATAAACATGGAAATATCTTCACCACAATCTGTATAAACATGGAAATATCTACACCGCTATCTGTATAAACATGGAAATATCTACACCGTCATCTGTATAAACATGGAAATATCTACAATGCCATCTGTATAAACATGGAAATATCTACACCGCGATCTGTATAAACATGGAAATATCTACACCGCGATCTGTATAAGCATGGAAATATCTACACCGCTATCTGTATAAACATGGAATTATCTACACAGCTATCTCTATAAACATGGAAATATCTACACCGCCATCTGTATAAACATGGAAATAACTACAAAGTCGTCTGTATAAACATGGAAATATCTACAAAGCCATCTGTATAAACATGGAAATATCTACACTGCCATCTGTATATACATGGAAATATCTACACCGCAATCTGTATAAACATGGTAACTTCTACACCGCCATCTATATAAACCTGGAAATATCTACACCGCCATCTGTATAAACATGGAAATATCTACACAGCTATCTCTGTAAACATGGAAATATCTACACCGCCATCTGTATAAACATGGAAATACCTACAAAGTCATCTGTATAAACATGGAAATATCTACACAGGCATCTGTATATACATGGAAATATCTACACCGCTATTTGTATAAACAAGGAAATATCTACACCATGATCTGTATAAACATGGCAATATTTACACCGCTATCTGTATAAACATGGAAATTTCTACACCGTTATCTGTATAAATATGGAATTATCTACACCGCTATCTCTATAAACATGGAAATATCTGCACCGCCATCTGTATAAACATGGCAATACCTATACAGTCATCTGTGTAAACATGGAAATATCTACACCACCATCTGTATAAACATGGAAATATCTACAATGCCCTCTGTATACACATGGAAATACGTACACGGCAATCTGTGTATAGATGGAAACATCAACACCGCCATCTGTAAAAACTTGGAAATATCTACACTGCTATCGCTATAAACATGGAAATATCTACACTGCGGTCTGTATAAACATGGAAATATCTACACCGGTATCTGTATAAACATGGAAATATCTACACCATGATCTGTATAAACATGGAAATATATACACCGCTATCTGTATAAACATGGAAATATTTGCACCGCTATCTCTATAGACATGGAAATATCTACAAAGCCATCTGTATAAACATGGAAATACCTACACAGTCATGTGTAGGAACATAGAAATATCTACACTGCCATCTGTATAAACATAGAAATATCTACACAGCCCTCTGTATAAATATGCAGATATCTGCATAGGCATCTGTATAAAAATGGAAATATCTACACCGCTATCTGTATAAACATGGAAATACCTACACCGCTGTCTCTATAAACATGGAAATATGTACACCGCTATGTATATAAACATGGAAATATCTCCACTGCTCTCTGTATAAACATGGAAATATCTTCACCGTAATCTGTATAAACATGGAAATATCTACAGCGCCATCTCTATAAACATTGAAATATCTACACTGCCATCTGTAAAAACATGGAAAATATCTACACAGTCATCTGAATAAACATGGAAATATCTACACAACCATCTGTATAAACATGGAAATACCTACAATACCATCTGTATACACATGGAAATATCGACACAGACATCTGTATAAATATGGAAATATCTACACCGCCATCTGTATAAACATGGAAATGTCTACACTGCCATCTGTAGATAGATGGAAATATCTACACCGCTATCTCTATAAATATGGAAATATCTACACCGCCATCTCTATAAACATGAAAATATCTACACTGCCATCTCCATAAAGATGGAAGTATCTACTCCGCCATGTGTATAAACACGGAAATATCTACACCACCATCTGTGTAAACATGGAAATATCTACACCGCTCTCTGTATAAACATGGAAATATCTACACCGCCATCTGCATGTCCATGGAAATATCTTCACCGCCATCTGTTTAAAAATGGATATATCTACACGACCATCTGTGTATAGATGGAAATATCAACACCGCCATCTGTATAAACATGGTAATATCTACACCGCCATCTATATAAACATGGAAATATCTACACCGCCATCTGTATAAACATGGAAATATCTACAATGCCATCTGTAGAAAGATGGAAATATCTACACCGCAATCTGTGTAAACATGGAAATATCTACACCGATATCTGTAAAAACATGGAAATATCTACACCGCTATCTGTATAAACATGAAAATATCTACACCGCGATCTGTATAAACATGGAAATATCTACACCGCGATCTGTATAAACATGGAAATATCTACACCGCTATCTGTATAAACATGGAAATATCTACACAGCTATCTGTATAAATATGGAAATATCTACACAGCTATCTCTATAAACATGGAAATATCTACACCGCCATCTGTATAAACATGGAAATACCTACAAAGTCATCTGTATAAACATGGAAATATCTTCAAAGCCATCTGTATAAACATGGAAATACCTACACAGCCATCTGTATATACATGGAAATATCTACACCGCTATCTGTATAAACATGGTAATATCTACACCGCCATCTATATAAACATGGAAATATCTACACCGCCATCTGTATAAACATGGAAATATCTACAATGCCATCTGTAGAAAGATGGAAATATCTACACCGCAATCTGTGTAAACATGGAATTATCTACACCGATATCTGTAAAAACATGGAAATATCTACACTGCTATCTGTATATACATGGAAATATCTACACCGCGGTCTGTATAAACATGGAAATATCTACACCGCGATCTGTATAAACATGGAAATATCTACACCGCTATCTGTATAAACATGGAAATATCTACACCGCTATCTGTATAAACATGGTAATATCTACACCGACATCTATATAAACATGGAAATATCTACACCGCCATCTGTATAAACATGGAAATATCTACAATGCCATCTGTAGAAAGATGGAAATATCTACACCGCAATCTGTGTAAACGTGGAAATATCTACACCGATATCTGTAAAAACATGGAAATATCTACACCGCTATCTGAATAAACATGGAAATATCTACACCGCGATCTGTATAAACATGGAAATATCTACACCGCGATCTGTATAAACATGGAAATATCTACACCGCTATCTGTATAAATATGGATATGTCTACACAGCTATCTCTATAAATGTGGAAATATCTACACCGCCATCTGTATAAACATGGAAATACCTACAAAGTCATCTGTATAAACATGGAAATATCTACAAAGCCATCTGTATAAACGTGGAAATAACTTCACCGCTATTTGTATAAACAAGGAAATATCTACACCGTGATCTGTATAAACATGGAAATATTTAGACCGCTATCTGTATAAACATGGAAATTTTTACACCGTTATCTGTATAAATTGGAAATATCTACACCGCTATCTCTATAAACATGGAAATGTCTACACCGCCATCTGTATAAACATGGAGATACCTATACAGTCATCTGTGTAAACGTGGAAATATCTACACCACCATCTGTATAAACATGGAAGTATCTACAATGCCATCTGTATACACATGGAAATACCTACACGGCAATCTGTGTATAGATGGAAACATCAACACCGCCATCTGTAAAAACTTGGAAATATCTACACTGCTATCCCTATAAACATGGAAATATCCACACTGCGGTCTGTATAAACATGGAAATATCTACACCGCGATCTGTATAAACATGGAAATATCTTCACCACGATCTGTATAAACATGGAAATATCTACACCGCTATCTGTATAAACATGGAAATATCTACAACGTCATCTGTATAAACATGGAAATATCTACAATGCCATCTGTATAAACATGGAAATATCTACACCGCGATCTGTATAAACATGGAAATATCTACACCGCGATCTGTATAAGCATGGAAATATCTACACCGCTATCTGTATAAACATGGAATTATCTACACAGCTATCTCTATAAACATGGAAATATCTACACCGCCATCTGTATAAACATGGAAATAACTACAAAGTCGTCTGTATAAACATGGAAATATCTACAAAGCCATCTGTATAAACATGGAAATAACTTCACCGCTATTTGTATAAACAAGGAAATATCTACACCGTGATCTGTATAAACATGGTAACATCTACACAGCCATCTATATAAACCTGGAAATATCTACACCGCCATCTGTATAAACATGGAAATATCTACACCGCAATCTGTATAAACATGGTAACATCTACACCGCCATCTATATAAACCTGGAAATATCTACACCGCCATCTGTATAAACATGGAAATATCTACACAGCTATCTCTGTAAACATGGAAATATCTACACCGCCATCTGTATAAACATGGAAATACCTACAAAGTCATCTGTATAAACATGGAAATATCTACACAGGCATCTGTATATACATGGAAATATCTACACCGCTCTCTGTATAAACATGGAAATATCTACACCGCCATCTGCATGTCCATGGAAATATCTACGCCACCATCTGTTTAAACATGGATATATCTACACGACCATCTGTGTATAGATGGAAATATCAACACCGTCATCTGTACAAACATGGAAATATCTACACCGCAATCTCTATAAACATGGAAATGTGTGCACTGCCATCTGTAAAAACATGGAAATACCTATACAGTCATCTGTATAAACATGGAAATATCTACAATGCCATCTGTATACACATGGAAATATCTACACAGCCATCTGTATAAACATGTAAATATCTACACTGCTATCTCTATAAACATGGAAATATCTACACCGCCATCTCTATAAACATGAAAATATCTACACTGCCATCTCCATAAACATGGAACTAACTACTCCGCCATCTCTATAAACATGGAAACATCTACACCGCCATCTGTGTGAATAAGGAAATATCTACAATGCCATCTGTATAAAGATATAAATATCTGCACCACGAGCTGTATAAACATGGAAATATCTACATCGCTATCTGTATAAACGTGGAAATACCAACACCGCTATCGGTATAAACATGGAAATATCTACAACGCCATCTATATAAACATGGAAATGTCTACACCGCTATATCTATAAACATGGAAATACCTACACCGCTAATTCTATAAACATGGAAATATCTACACCGCCATCTGTATAAACATGGAAATATCTACAATGCCATCTGTAGAAAGATGGAAATATCTACACCACAATCTGTGTAAACATGGAAATATCTACACCGATATGTGTAAAAACATGGAAATATCTACACCGCTATCTGTATAAACATGGAAATATCTACACCGCGATCTGTATAAACATGGAAATATCTACACCGCGATCTGTATAAACATGGAAATATCTACACCGCTATCTGTATAAACATGGAAATATCTACACAGCTATCTGTATAAATATGGAAATATCTACGCAGCTACATCTATAAACATGGAAATATCTACACCGCCATCTGTATAAACATGGAAATACCTACAAAGTCATCTGTATAAACATGGAAATATCTACAAAGCCATCTGTATAAACATGGAAATATCTACACAGCCATCTGTATATACATGGAAATATCTACACCGCTATCTGTATAAACATGGAAATAACTACACCGCTATTTGTATAAACAAGGAAATATCTACACCATGATCTGTATAAACATGGCAATATTTACACCGCTATCTGTATAAACATGGAAATTTCTACACCGTTATCTGTATAAATATGGAAATATCTACACCGCTATCTCTATAAACATGGAAATATCTGCACCGCCATCTGTATAAACATGGCAATACCTATACAGTCATCTGTGTAAACATGGAAATATCTACACCACCATCTGTATAAACATGGAAATATCTACAATGCCCTCTGTATACACATGGAAATACGTACACGGCAATCTGTGTATAGATGGAAACATCAACACCGCCATCTGTAAAAACTTGGAAATATCTACACTGCTATCGCTATAAACATGGAAATATCTACACTGCGGTCTGTATAAACATGGAAATATCTACACCGGTATCTGTATAAACATGGAAATATCTACACCATGATCTGTATAAACATGGAAATATATACACCGCTATCTGTAGAAACATGGAAATATTTGCACCGCTATCTCTATAGACATGGAAATATCTACAAAGCCATCTGTATAAACATGGAAATACCTACACAGTCATGTGTAGGAACATAGAAATATCTACACTGCCATCTGTATAAACATAGAAATATCTACACAGCCCTCTGTATAAATATGCATATATCTGCATAGGCATCTGTATAAACATGGAAATATCTACACCGCTATCTGTATAAACATGGAAATACCTACACCGCTGTCTCTATAAACATGGAAATATGTACACCGCTATGTATATAAACATGGAAATATCTCCACTGCTGTCTGTATAAACATGGAAATATCTCCACCGTAATCTGTATAAACATGGAAATATCTACAGCGCCATCTCTATAAACATTGAAATATCTACACTGCCATCTGTAAAAATATGGAAAATATCTACACAGTCATCTGAATAAACATGGAAATATCTACACAACCATCTGTATAAACATGGAAATACCTACAATACCATCTGTATACACATGGAAATATCGACACAGACATCTGTATAAATATGGAAATATCTACACCGCCATCTGTATAAACATGGAAATATCTACACTGCCATCTGTAGAAAGATGGAAATATCTACACCGCTATCTCTATAAATATGGAAATATCTACACCGCCATCTCTATAAACATGAAAATATCTACACTGCCATCTCCATAAAGATGGAAGTATCTACTCCGCCATGTGTATAAACACGGAAATATCTACACCACCATCTGTGTAAACATGGAAATATCTACACCGCTCTCTGTATAAACATGGAAATATCTACACCGCCATCTGCATGTCCATAGAAATATCTTCGCCGCCATCTGTTTAAAAATGGATATATCTACACGACCATCTGTGTATAGATGGAAATATCAACACCGCCATCTGTATAAACATGGTAATATCTACACCGCCATCTATATAAACATGGAAATATCTACACCGCCATCTGTATAAACATGGAAATATCTACAATGCCATCTGTAGAAAGATGGAAATATCAACACCGCAATCTGTGTAAACATGGAAATATCTACACCGATATCTGTAAAAACATGGAAATATCTACTCCGCTATCTGTATAAACATGAAAATATCTACACCGCGATCTGTATAAACATGGAAATATCTACACCGCGATCTGTATAAACATGGAAATATCTACACCGCTATCTGTATAAACATGGAAATATCTACACAGCTATCTGTATAAATATGGAAATATCTACACAGCTATCTCTATAAACATGGAAATATCTACACCGCCATCTGTATAAACATGGAAATACCTACAAAGTCATCTGTATAAACATGGAAATATCTACAAAGCCATCTGTATAAACATGGAAATATCTACACAGCCATCTGTATATACATGGAAATATCTACACCGCTATCTGTATAAACATGGTAATATCTACACCGCCATCTATATAAACATGGAAATATCTACACCGCCATCTGTATAAACATGGAAATATCTACAATGCCATCTGTAGAAAGATGGAAATATCTACACCGCAATCTGTGTAAACATGGAATTATCTACACCGATATCTGTAAAAACATGGAAATATCTACACTGCTATCTGTATAAACATGGAAATATCTACACCGCGATCTGTATAAACATGGAAATATCTACACCGCGATCTGTATAAACATGGAAATATCTACACCGCTATCTGTATAAACATGGAAATATCTACACCGCTATCTGTATAAACATGGTAATATCTACACCGACATCTATATAAACATGGAAATATCTACACCGCCATCTGTATAAACATGGAAATATCTACAATGCCATCTGTAGAAAGATGGAAATATCTACACCGCAATCTGTGTAAACGTGGAAATATCTACACCGATATCTGTAAAAACATGGAAATATCTACACCGCTATCTGAATAAACATGGAAATATCTACACCGCGATCTGTATAAACATGGAAATATCTACACCGCGATCTGTATAAACATGGAAATATCTACACCGCTATCTGTATAAATATGGATATGTCTACACAGCTATCTCTATAAATGTGGAAATATCTACACCGCCATCTGTATAAACATGGAAATACCTACAAAGTCATCTGTATAAACATGGAAATATCTACAAAGCCATCTGTATAAACGTGGAAATAACTTCACCGCTATTTGTATAAACAAGGAAATATCTACACCGTGATCTGTATAAACATGGAAATATTTACACCGCTATCTGTATAAACATGGAAATTTTTACACCGTTATCTGTATAAATTGGAAATATCTACACCGCTATCTCTATAAACATGGAAATGTCTACACCGCCATCTGTATAAACATGGAGATACCTATACAGTCATCTGTGTAAACGTGGAAATATCTACACCACCATCTGTATAAACATGGAAGTATCTACAATGCCATCTGTATACACATGGAAATACCTACACGGCAATCTGTGTATAGATGGAAACATCAACACCGCCATCTGTAAAAACTTGGAAATATCTACACTGCTATCCCTATAAACATGGAAATATCCACACTGCGGTCTGTATAAACATGGAAATATCTACACCGCGATGTGTATAAACATGGAAATATCTTCACCACAATCTGTATAAACATGGAAATATCTACACCGCTATCTGTATAAACATGGAAATATCTACACCGTCATCTGTATAAACATGGAAATATCTACAATGCCATCTGTATAAACATGGAAATATCTACACCGCGATCTGTATAAACATGGAAATATCTACACCGCGATCTGTATAAGCATGGAAATATCTACACCGCTATCTGTATAAACATGGAATTATCTACACAGCTATCTCTATAAACATGGAAATATCTACACCGCCATCTGTATAAACATGGAAATAACTACAAAGTCGTCTGTATAAACATGGAAATATCTACAAAGCCATCTGTATAAACATGGAAATATCTACACTGCCATCTGTATATACATGGAAATATCTACACCGCAATCTGTATAAACATGGTAACTTCTACACCGCCATCTATATAAACCTGGAAATATCTACACCGCCATCTGTATAAACATGGAAATATCTACACAGCTATCTCTGTAAACATGGAAATATCTACACCGCCATCTGTATAAACATGGAAATACCTACAAAGTCATCTGTATAAACATGGAAATATCTACACAGGCATCTGTATATACATGGAAATATCTACACCGCTATTTGTATAAACAAGGAAATATCTACACCATGATCTGTATAAACATGGCAATATTTACACCGCTATCTGTATAAACATGGAAATTTCTACACCGTTATCTGTATAAATATGGAATTATCTACACCGCTATCTCTATAAACATGGAAATATCTGCACCGCCATCTGTATAAACATGGCAATACCTATACAGTCATCTGTGTAAACATGGAAATATCTACACCACCATCTGTATAAACATGGAAATATCTACAATGCCCTCTGTATACACATGGAAATACGTACACGGCAATCTGTGTATAGATGGAAACATCAACACCGCCATCTGTAAAAACTTGGAAATATCTACACTGCTATCGCTATAAACATGGAAATATCTACACTGCGGTCTGTATAAACATGGAAATATCTACACCGGTATCTGTATAAACATGGAAATATCTACACCATGATCTGTATAAACATGGAAATATATACACCGCTATCTGTATAAACATGGAAATATTTGCACCGCTATCTCTATAGACATGGAAATATCTACAAAGCCATCTGTATAAACATGGAAATACCTACACAGTCATGTGTAGGAACATAGAAATATCTACACTGCCATCTGTATAAACATAGAAATATCTACACAGCCCTCTGTATAAATATGCAGATATCTGCATAGGCATCTGTATAAAAATGGAAATATCTACACCGCTATCTGTATAAACATGGAAATACCTACACCGCTGTCTCTATAAACATGGAAATATGTACACCGCTATGTATATAAACATGGAAATATCTCCACTGCTCTCTGTATAAACATGGAAATATCTTCACCGTAATCTGTATAAACATGGAAATATCTACAGCGCCATCTCTATAAACATTGAAATATCTACACTGCCATCTGTAAAAACATGGAAAATATCTACACAGTCATCTGAATAAACATGGAAATATCTACACAACCATCTGTATAAACATGGAAATACCTACAATACCATCTGTATACACATGGAAATATCTACACAGACATCTGTATAAATATGGAAATATCTACACCGCCATCTGTATAAACATGGAAATGTCTACACTGCCATCTGTAGATAGATGGAAATATCTACACCGCTATCTCTATAAATATGGAAATATCTACACCGCCATCTCTATAAACATGAAAATATCTACACTGCCATCTCCATAAAGATGGAAGTATCTACTCCGCCATGTGTATAAACACGGAAATATCTACACCACCATCTGTGTAAACATGGAAATATCTACACCGCTCTCTGTATAAACATGGAAATATCTACACCGCCATCTGCATGTCCATGGAAATATCTTCACCGCCATCTGTTTAAAAATGGATATATCTACACGACCATCTGTGTATAGATGGAAATATCAACACCGCCATCTGTATAAACATGGTAATATCTACACCGCCATCTATATAAACATGGAAATATCTACACCGCCATCTGTATAAACATGGAAATATCTACAATGCCATCTGTAGAAAGATGGAAATATCTACACCGCAATCTATGTAAACATGGAAATATCTACACCGATATCTGTAAAAACATGGAAATATCTACACCGCTATCTGTATAAATATGAAAATATCTACACCGCGATCTGTATAAACATGGAAATATCTACACCGCGATCTGTATAAACATGGAAATATCTACACCGCTATCTGTATAAACATGGAAATATCTACACAGCTATCTGTATAAATATGGAAATATCTACACAGCTATCTCTATAAACATGGAAATATCTACACCGCCATCTGTATAAACATGGAAATACCTACAAAGTCATCTGTATAAACATGGAAATATCTACAAAGCCATCTGTATAAACATGGAAATATCTACACAGCCATCTGTATATACATGGAAATATCTACACCGCTATCTGTATAAACATGGTAATATCTACACCGCCATCTATATAAACATGGAAATATCTACACCGCCATCTGTATAAACATGGAAATATCTACAATGCCATCTGTAGAAAGATGGAAATATCTACACCGCAATCTGTGTAAACATGGAATTATCTACACCGATATCTGTAAAAACATGGAAATATCTACACTGCTATCTGTATAAACATGGAAATATCTACACCGCGATCTGTATAAACATGGAAATATCTACACCGCGATCTGTATAAACATGGAAATATCTACACCGCTATCTGTATAAACATGGAAATATCTACACCGCTATCTGTATAAACATGGTAATATCTACACCGACATCTATATAAACATGGAAATATCTACACCGCCATCTGTATAAACATGGAAATATCTACAATGCCATCTGTAGAAAGATGGAAATATCTACACCGCAATCTGTGTAAACGTGGAAATATCTACACCGATATCTGTAAAAACATGGAAATATCTACACCGCTATCTGAATAAACATGGAAATATCTACACCGCGATCTGTATAAACATGGAAATATCTACACCGCGATCTGTATAAACATGGAAATATCTACACCGCTATCTGTATAAATATGGATATGTCTACACAGCTATCTCTATAAATGTGGAAATATCTACACCGCCATCTGTATAAACATGGAAATACCTACAAAGTCATCTGTATAAACATGGAAATATCTACAAAGCCATCTGTATAAACGTGGAAATAACTTCACCGCTATTTGTATAAACAAGGAAATATCTACACCGTGATCTGTATAAACATGGAAATATTTAGACCGCTATCTGTATAAACATGGAAATTTTTACACCGTTATCTGTATAAATTGGAAATATCTACACCGCTATCTCTATAAACATGGAAATGTCTACACCGCCATCTGTATAAACATGGAGATACCTATACAGTCATCTGTGTAAACGTGGAAATATCTACACCACCATCTGTATAAACATGGAAGTATCTACAATGCCATCTGTATACACATGGAAATACCTACACGGCAATCTGTGTATAGATGGAAACATCAACACCGCCATCTGTAAAAACTTGGAAATATCTACACTGCTATCCCTATAAACATGGAAATATCCACACTGCGGTCTGTATAAACATGGAAATATCTACACCGCGATCTGTATAAACATGGAAATATCTTCACCACGATCTGTATAAACATGGAAATATCTACACCGCTATCTGTATAAACATGGAAATATCTACAACGTCATCTGTATAAACATGGAAATATCTACAATGCCATCTGTATAAACATGGAAATATCTACACCGCGATCTGTATAAACATGGAAATATCTACACCGCGATCTGTATAAGCATGGAAATATCTACACCGCTATCTGTATAAACATGGAATTATCTACACAGCTATCTCTATAAACATGGAAATATCTACACCGCCATCTGTATAAACATGGAAATAACTACAAAGTCGTCTGTATAAACATGGAAATATCTACAAAGCCATCTGTATAAACATGGAAATAACTTCACCGCTATTTGTATAAACAAGGAAATATCTACACCGTGATCTGTATAAACATGGTAACATCTACACCGCCATCTATATAAACCTGGAAATATCTACACCGCCATCTGTATAAACATGGAAATATCTACACCGCAATCTGTATAAACATGGTAACATCTACACCGCCATCTATATAAACCTGGAAATATCTACACCGCCATCTGTATAAACATGGAAATATCTACACAGCTATCTCTGTAAACATGGAAATATCTACACCGCCATCTGTATAAACATGGAAATACCTACAAAGTCATCTGTATAAACATGGAAATATCTACACAGGCATCTGTATATACATGGAAATATCTACACCGCTATCTGTATAAACATGGTAATATCTACACCGCCATCTATATAAACATGGAAATATCTACACCACCATCTGTATAAACATGGAAATATCTACAATGCCATCTGTAGAAAGATGGAAATATCTACACCGCAATCTGTGTAAACATGGAAATATCTTCACCGATATCTGTAAAAACATGGAAATATCTACACCGCTATCTGTATAAACATGAAAATATCTACACCGCGATCTGTATAAACATGGAAATATCTACACCGCGATCTGTATAAACATGGAAATATCTACAACGCTATCTGTATAAACATGGAAATATCTACACAGCTATCTGTATAAACATGGAAATATCTACACAGCTATCCCAATAAACATGGAAATATCTACACCGCCATCTGTATAAACATGGAAACACCTACAAAGTCATCTGTATAAACATGGAAATATCTACAAAGCCATCTGTATAAACATGGAAATATCTACACAGACATCTGTATATACATGGAAATATCTACAACGCTATCTTTATAAACATGGTAATATCTACACCGCCATCTATATAAACATGGAAATATATACACCGCCATCTGTATAAACATGGAAATATCTACAATGCCATCTGCAGAAAGATGGAAATATCTACACCGCAATCTGTGTAAACATGGAAATATCTACACCGATATCTGTAAAAACATGGAAATATCTACACCGCTATCTGTATAAACATGGAAATATCTACACCGCGATCTGTATAAACATGGAAATATCTACACCGCGATCTGTATAAACATGGAAATATCTACACCGCTATCTGTATAAACATGGAAATATCTACACCGCTATCTGTATAAATATGGAAATATCTACACAGCTATCTCTATAAACATGGAAATATCAACACCGCCATCTGTATAAACATGGAAATACCTACAAAGTCATCTCTATAAACATGGAAATATCTACACCGCTATCTGTATAAACATGGAAATATCTACACCGCGATCTGTTTAAACATGGAAATATCTACACCGTGATCTGTATAAACATGGAAATATCTACACCGCTATCTGTATTAATATGGAAATATCTACACAGCTATCTCTATAAACATGGAAATATCTACACCGCCATCTGTATAAACATGGAAATAACTACAAAGTCATCTGTATAAACATGGAAATATCTACAAAGCCATCTGTATAAACATGGAAATATCTGCACAGCCATCTGTATATACATGGAAATATCTACACCGCTATCTGTATAAACATGGAAATAACTACATGGCTATTTGTATAAACATGGAAATTTATACACCGTTATCTGTATAAATATGGAAATATCTACACCGCTATCTCTATAAACATGGAAATATCTACACCGCCATCTGTATAAACATATAAATACCTATACAGTCATCTGTGTAAACATGGAAATATCTACACCACCATCTGTATAAACATGGAAATATCTACAATGCATTCTGTATAAACATGGAAATACCTACACGGCAATCTGCGTATAGATGGAAACATCAACACCGCCATCTGTAAAAACTTGGAAATATCTACACTGCTATCCCTATAAACATGGAAATATCCACACTGCGGTCTGTATAAACATGGAAATATCTACACCGGTATCTGTATAAACATGGAAATATCTACACCATGATCTGTACAAACATGGAAATATATACACCGCTATCTGTAAAACATGGAAGTATCTGCACCGCTATCTCTATAGACATGGAAATATCTACAAAGCCGTCTGTATAAACATGGAAATACCTACACAGTCATGTGTAGGAACATGGAAATATCTACACTGCCATCTGTAAAAACATAGAAATATCTACACAACCCTCTGTATAAATATGGAGATATCTGCATAGGTATCTGTATATACATGGAAATATCTGCACCGCTATCTGTATAAACATGGAAATACCTACACCGCTGTGTCTATAAACACGGAAATATGTACACCGCTATGTATATAAACATGGAAATATCTCCTCAGCTGTCTGTATAAACATGGAAATATCTCCACTATTATCTGTATAAACATGGAAATATCTACAGCGCCATCTCTATAAACATTGAAATATCTACACTGCCATCTGTAAAAACATGGAAATATCTACACAGTCATCTGAATAAACATGGAAATATCTACACCACCATATGTATAAACATGGAAATACCTACAATACCATCTGTATACACATGGAAATATCTACACAGACATCTGTATAAATATGGAAATATCTACACGGCCATCTGTATAAACATGGAAATACCTACACTGCCATCTGTAGAAAGATGGAAATATCTACACCGCTATCTCTATAAATATGGAAATATCTACACCGCCATCTCTATAAACATGAAAATATCTACACTGCCATCTCCATAAAGATGGAAGTATCTACTCCGCCATGTGGATAAACACGGAAATATCTACACCACCATCTGTGTAAACATGGAAATATCTACACCGCTCTCTGTATAAACATGGAAATATCTACACCGCAATCTGCATGTCCATGGAAATATCTACGCCGCCATCTGTTTAAACATGGATATATCTACACGACCATCTGTGTATAGATGGAAATATCAACACCGCCATCTGTACAAACATGGAAATATCTACACCGCTATCTCTATAAACACGGAAATGTGTGCACTGCCATCTGTAAAAACATGGAAATACCTATACAGTCATCTGTATAAACATGGAAATATCTACAATGCCATCTGTATACACATGGAAATATCTACACAGCCATCTGTATAAACATGTAAATATCTACACTGCTATCTCTATAAACATGGAAATATCTACACCGCCATCTCTATAAACATGAAAATATCTACACTGCCATCTCCATCAACATGGAAATAACTACTCCGCCATCTCTATAAACATGGAAACATCTACACCGCCATCTGTGTGAATAAGGAAATATCTACAATGCCATCTGTATAAAGATATAAATATCTGCACCACGAGCTGTATAAACATGGAAATATCTACATCACTATCTGTATAAACGTGGAAATACCAACACCGCTATCGGTATAAACATGGAAATATCTTCAACGCCATCTATATAAACATGGAAATGTCTACACCGCTATGTCTATAAACATGGAAATACCTACACCGCTAACTCTATAAACATGGAAATATCTACACCGCTATCTGTATAAACATGGAAATATCTACACCGCGATCTGTATAAACATGGAAATATCTTCACCGGGATCTCTATAAACATGGAAATATCTACACCGCTATCTGTATAAACATGGAAATATCTACACCGCCATCTGTATAAACATGGAAATATCTACAATGCCATCTGTATAAACATGGAAATATCTGCACAGCCATCTGTATAAACATGGAAATATCAACACCGCGATCTGTATAAACATGGAAATATCTACACCGCTATCTGTATAAACATGGAAATATCTACACAGCTATCTCTGTAAACATTTAAATATCTACACCGCCATCTGTATAAACATGGAAATACCTGCAAAGTCATCTGTATAAACATGGAAATATCTACAAAGCCATCTGTATAAACATGGAAATATCTACACAGCCATCTGTATATACATGGAAATATCTACACCGCTATCTGTATAAACATGGTAATATGTACACCGCCATCTATATAAACATGGAAATATCTGCATCGCCATCTATATAAACCTGGAAATTTCTACACCGCCATCTGTGTAAAAATGGAAAAATCTACACCGCCATCTGTGTAAAAATGGAAATATCTACACCGCCATCTGTATAAACATGGAAATACCTACAAAGTCATCTGTATAAACATGGAAATAACTACAAAGCCATCTGTATAAACATGGAAATAACTTCACCGCTATTTGTACAAACAAGGAAATATCTACACTGTGATCTGTATAAACATGGAAATATTAACACCGCTATCTGTATAAACATGGAAATTTCTACACCGTTTTCTGTATAAATATGGAAATATCTACACCGCTATCTCTATAAACATGGAAATATCTACACCGCCATCTGTATAAACATGGAGATACCTATACAGTCATCTGTGTAAACATGGAAATATCTACACCACCATCTGTATAAACATGGAAATATCTACAATGCCATCTGTATACACATGGAAATACCTACACGGCAATGTGTGTATAGATGGAAACATCAACACCGCCATCTGTAAAAACTTGGAAATATCTACACTGCTATCTCTATAAACATGGAAATATCTACACTGCGGTCTGTATAAACATGGAAATATCTACACCATGATCTGTATAAACATGGAAATATATACACCGCTATCTGTATAAACATGGAAATATCTGCACCGCTATCTCTATAGACATGGAAATATCTACAAAGCCATCTGAATAAACATGGAAATACCTACACAGTCATGTGTAGGAACATGGAAATTTCTACACTGCCATCTGTATAAACATAGAAATATCTACACAGCCCTCTGTATAAATATGGAGATATCTGCATAGGCATCTGTATATACATGGAAATATCTGCACCGCTATCTGTATAAACTTGGAAATACCTACACCGCTGTCTCTATAAACATGGAAATATGTACACCGCAATGTGTATAAACATGGAAATATCTCCACTGTTGTCTGTATAAACATGGAAATATCTCCACCGTTATCTGTATAAACATGGAAATATCTACAGCGCCATCTCTATAAACATTGAAATATCTACAGTGCCATCTGTAAAAACATGGAAATATCTACACAGTCATCTGAATAAACATGGAAATATCTACACCGCCATCTGTATAAACATGAAAATACCTACAATACCATCTGTATACACATGGAAATATCTACACAGACATGTGTATAAATATGGAAATATCTACACCGCCATCTGTATAAACATGGAAATACCTACACTGCCATCTGTAGAAAGATGGAAATATGTACACCGTTATCTCTATAAATATGGAAACATCTACACCGCCATCTCTATAAACATGAAAATATCTACACTGCCATCTCCATAAAGATGGAAGTATCTACTCTGCCATGTCTATAAACACGGAAATATCTACACCACCATCTGTGAAAACATGGAAATATCTACAACGCTATCTGTATAAACATGGAAATATCTACACCGCCATCTGCATGTCCATGGAAATATCTACGTCACCATCTGGATAAACATGGAAATATCTACACGATCATCTCTGTATAGATGGAAATATCAACACTGCCATCTTTACAAACATGGAAATATCTACACCGCTATCTCTATAAACATGGAAACATCTGCACTGCCATCTGTAAAAACATGGAAATACCTATAGAGTCATCTGTATAAACATGGAAATATCTACAATGACATCTGTATACACATGGAAATATCTACACAGCCATCTGCATAAACATGTAAATATCTACACTGCTATCTCTATAAACATGGAAATATCTACACCGCCATCTCTATAAACATGAAAATATCCACACTGCCATCTCCATAAACATGGAACTAACTACTCCGCCATCTGTATAAACATGGAAACATCTACACCGCCATCTGTGTGAATAAGGAAATATCTACAATGCCATCTGTATAAAGATATAAAAATCTGCACCGCGAGCTGTATAAACATGGAAATATCTACATCTCTATCTGTATAAACGTGGAAATACCAACACCGCTATCGGTATAAACATGGAAATATCTACAACGCCATCTTTATAAACATGGAAATATCTAAACCGCTATGTCTATAAACATGGAAATACCTACACCGCTATCTCTATAAACATGGAAATATCTACACCGCGATCTGTATAAACATGGAAATATCTACACCGCGATCTGTATAAACATGGAAATATCTACACAGCGATCTGTATAAACATGGAAATATCTTCACCGCTATCTGTATAAATATGGAAATATCTACAAATCTATCTCTATAAACATGGAAATATCTACATCGCCATCTGTATAAACATGGAAATACCTACAAAGTCATCTGTATAAACATGGAAATATCTACAAAGCCATCTGTATAAACATGGAAATATCTACACAGCCATCTGTATATACATGGAAATATCTACACCGCTATCTGTATAAACATTGAAATAACTACACCGCTATTTGTATAAACAAGGAAATATCTACACCGTGATCTGTATAAACATGGAAATATTTACACCGCTATCTGTATAAACATGGAAATTTCTACACCGTTATCTGTATAAATATGGAAATATCTACACCGCTATCTCTATAAACATGGAAATATCTTCAAAGCCATCTGTATAAACATGGAAATATCTATAGAGTCATCTGTGTAAACACGGAAATATCTACACCACCATCTGTATAAACATGGAAATATCTACAATGCCATCTGTATACACATGGAAATACCTACAGGGCAATCTGTGTATAGATGGAAACATCAACGCCGCCATCTGTAAAAACTTGGAAATATCTACACTGCTATCTCTATAAACATGGAAATATCTACACTGCGGTCTGTATAAACATGGAAATATCTACACCGGTATCTCTATAAACATGGAATTATCTACACCATGATCTGTATAAACATGGAAATATCTACAATGCCATCTGTAGAAAGATGGAAATATCTACACCGCAATCTGTGTAAACATGGAAATATCTACAATGCCATCTGTAGAAAGATGGAAATATCTACACCGCAATCTGTGTAAACATGTAAATATCTACAACGATATCTGTAACAACATGGAAATATCTACACCGCGATCTGTATAAACATGGAAATCTCTACACCGCGGTCTGTATAAACATGGAAATATCTACACCGCGATCTGTATAAACATGGAAATATCTACACCGCTATCTGTATAAATATGGAAATATCTACATCGCTATCTCTATAAACATGGAAATATCTACACCGCCATCTGTATAAACATGGAAATACCTACAAAGTCATCTGTATAAACATGGAAATATCTACAAAGCCATATGTTTAAACATGGAAATATCTACACGGCCATCTGTGTATAGATGGAAATATCAACACCGCCATCTCTACAAACTGGGAAATATCTACATCTCTATCTCTATAAACATGGAAATGTGTGCACTGCCATCTGTAAAAACATGGAAATAATAATGCAGTCATCTGTATAAACATGGAAATATCTACAATGCCATCTGTATACACATGGAAATATCTACACAGCCATCTGTATAAACATGTAAATATCTACACTGCTATCTCTATAAAAATGAAAATATCTACACTGCCATCTCCATAAAGATGGAAGTATCTACTCCGCCATGTGTACAAACACGGAAATATCTACACCACCATCTGTGTAAACATGGAAATATCTACACCACTCTCTGTATAAACATGGAAATATCTACACCGCCATCTGCATGTCCATGGAAATATCTACGCCGCCATCTGTTTAAACATGGAAATATCTACACGGCCTTCTGTATATAGATGGAAATATCAACACCGCCATCTGTACAAACAGGGAAATATCTACACCGCTATCTCTATAAACATGGAAATGTGTGCACTGCCATCTGTAAAAACATGGAAATACCAATGCAGTCATCTGTATAAACATGGAAATATCTACAATGCCATCTGTATACACATGGAAATATCTACACAGCCATCTGTATAAACATGTAAATATCTACACTGCTATCTCTATAAACATGGAAATATGTACACTGCCATCTCCATAAACATGGAAGTAACTACTCCGCCATCTGTATAAACATGGAAACATGTACACCGCCATCTGTGTGAATAAGGAAATATCTACAATGCCATCTGTATAAAGATATAAATATCTGCACCACGGGCTGTATAAACATGGAAATATCTACATCGCTATCTGTATAAACGTGGAAATACCAACACCGCTATCGGTATAAACATGGAAATATCTACAATGCCATCTATATAAACATGGAAATATCTACACCGCTATGTCTATAAACATGGAAATACCTACACCGCTATCTCTATAAACATGGAAATATCTACACCGCTATCTGTATAAAGATGGAAATATCTACACCGCGATCTGTATAAACATGGAAATATCTACACCGCGATCTGTATACACATGGAAATATCTTCACCTCGATCTGTATAAACATGGAAATATCTACACCGCTATCTGTATAAACATGGTAATATCTACACCGCCATCTATATAAACATGGAAATATCTACACCGCCATCTTTATAAACATGGAAATATCTTCAATGCCATCTGTAGAAAGATGGAAATATCTACACCGCAATCTGTGTAAACATGGAAATATCTACACCGATATCTGTAAAAACATGGAAATATCTACACTGCTATCTGAATAAACATGGAAATATCTACACCACGATCTGTATAAACATGGAAATATCTACACCGCGATCTGTATAAACATGGAAATATCTACACCGCTATCTGTATAAATATGGAAATATCTACACAGCTATCTCTATAAACGTGGAAATATCTACACCGCCATCTGTATAAACATGGAAATACCTACAAAGTCATCTGTATAAACATGGAAATAACTACAAAGCCATCTGTATAAACATGGAAATAACTTCACCGCTATTTGTACAAACAAGGAAATATCTACACTGTGATCTGTATAAACATGGAAATATTAACACCGCTATCTGTATAAACATGGAAATTTCTACACCGTTTTCTGTATAAATATGGAAATATCTACACCGCTATCTCTATAAACATGGAAATATCTACACCGCCATCTGTATAAACATGGAGATACCTATACAGTCATCTGTGTAAACATGGAAATATCTACACCACCATCTGTATAAACATGGAAATATCTACAATGCCATCTGTATACACATGGAAATACCTACACGGCAATCTGTGTATAGATGGAAACATCAACACCGCCATCTGTAAAAACTTGGAAATATCTACACTGCTATCTCTATAAACATGGAAATATCTACACTGCGGTCTGTATAAACATGGAAATATCTACACCGGTATCTGTATAAACATGGAAATATCTACACCATGATCTGTATAAACATGGAAATATATACACCGCTATCTGTATAAACATGGAAATATCTGCACCGCTATCTCTATAGACATGGAAATATCTACAAAGCCATCTGAATAAACATGGAAATACCTACACAGTCATGTGTAGGAACATGGAAATTTCTACACTGTCATCTGTATAAACATAGAAATATCTACACAGCCCTCTGTATAAATATGGAGATATCTGCATAGGCATCTGTATAAACATGGAAATATCTGCACCGCTATCTGTATAAACTTCGAAATACCTACACCGCTGTCTCTATAAACATGGAAATATGTACACCGCTATGTGTATAAACATGGAAATATCTCCACTGCTGTCTGTATAAACATGGAAATATCTCCACCGTTATCTGTATAAACATGGAAATATCTACAGCGCCATCTCTATAAACATTGAAATATCTACAGTGCCATCTGTAAAAACATGGAAATATCTACACAGTCATCTGAATAAACATTGAAATATCTACACCGCCATCTGTATAAACATGAAAATACCTACAATACCATCTGTATACACATGGAAATATCTACACAGACATGTGAATAAATATGGAAATATCTACACGGCCATCTGTATAAACATGGAAATACCTACACTGCCATCTGTAGAAAGATGGAAATATGTACACCGCTATCTCTATAAATATGGAAATATCTACACCGCCATCTCTATAAACATGAAAATATCTACACTGCCATCTCCATAAAGATGGAAGTATCTACTCTGCCATGTCTATAAACACGGAAATATCTACACCACCATCTGTGAAAACATGGAAATATCTACAACGCTATCTTTATAAACATGGAAATATCTACAACGCCATCTGCATGTCCATGGAAATATCTACGTCACCATCTGGATAAACATGGAAATATCTACACGACCATCTCTGTATAGATGGAAATATCAACACCGCCATCTGTACAAACATGGAAATATCTACACCGCTATCTCTATAAACATGGAAACATCTGCACTGCCATCTGTAAAAACATGGAAATACCTATAGAGTCATCTGTATAAACATGGAAATATCTACAATGCCATCTGTATAAACATGGAAATATCTACACAGCCATCTGCATAAACATGTAAATATCTACACTGCTATCTCTATAAACATGGAAATATCTACACCGCCATCTCTATAAACATGAAAATATCCACACTGCCATCTCCATAAACATGGAACTAACTACTCCGCCATCTGTATAAACATGGAAACATCTACACCGCCATCTGTGTGAATAAGGAAATATCTACAATGCCATCTGTATAAAGATATAAACATCTGCACCGCGAGCTGTATAAACATGGAAATATCTACATCTCTATCTGTATAAACGTGGAAATGCCAAAACCGCTATCGGTATAAACATGGAAATATCTACAACGCCATCTTTATAAACGTGGAAATATCTAAACCGCTATGTCTAAAAACATGGAAATACCTACACCGCTATCTCTATAAACATGGAAATATCTACACCGCGATCTGTATAAACATGGAAAATCTACACCGCGATCTGTATAAACATGGAAATATCTACACCGCGATCTGTATAAACAAGGAAATATCTTCACCGCTATCTGTATAAATATGGAAATATCTACACAGCTATCTCTATAAACATGGAAATATCTACACCGCCATCTGTATAAACATGGAAATACTTACAAAGTCATCTGTATAAACATGGAAATATCTACAAAGCCATCTGTATAAACATGGAAATATCTACACAGCCATCTGTATATACATGGAAATATCTACACCGCTATCTGTATAAACATTGAAATAACTACACCGCTATTTGTATAAACAAGGAAATATCTACACCGTGATCTGTATAAACATGGAAATATTTACACCGCTATCTGTATAAACATGGAAATTTCTACACCGTTATCTGTATAAATATGGAAAAATCTACACCGCTATCTCTATAAACATGGAAATATCTTCAAAGCCATCTGTATAAACATGGAAATATCTATAGAGTCATCTGTGTAAACACGGAAATATCTACACCACCATCTGTATAAACATGGAAATATCAACAAGGCCATCTGTATACACATGGAAATACCTACAGGGCAATCTGTGTATAGATGGAAACATCAACACTGCCATCTGTAAAAACTTGGAAATATCTACACTGCTATCTCTATAAACATGGAAATATCTACACTGCGGTCTGTATAAACATGGAAATATCTACACCGGTATCTGTATAAACATGGAATTATCTACACCATGATCTGTATAAACATGGAAATATCTACAATGCCATCTGTAGAAAGATGGAAATATCTACACCGCAATCTGTGTAAACATGGAAATATCTACAATGCCATCTGTAGAAAGATGGAAATATCTACACCGCAATCTGTGTAAACATGTAAATATCTACAACGATATCTGTAACAACATGGAAATATCTACACCGCGATCTGTATAAACATGGAAATATCTACACCGCGGTCTGTATAAACATGGAAATATCTACACCGCGATCTGTATAAACATGGAAATATCTACACCGCTATCTGTATAAATATGGAAATATCTACACCGCTATCTCTATAAACATGGAAATATCTACACCGCCATCTGTATAAACATGGAAATACCTACAAAGTCATCTGTATAAACATGGAAATATCTACAAAGCCATATGTTTAAACATGGAAATATCTACACGGCCATCTGTGTATAGATGGAAATATCAACACCGCCATCTCTACAAACAGGGAAATATCTACACCGCTATCTCTATAAACATGGAAATGTGTGCACTGCCATCTGTAAAAACGTGGAAATACCAATGCAGTCATCTGTATAAACATGGAAATATCTACAATGCCATCTGTATACACATGGAAATATCTACACAGCCATCTGTATAAACATGTAAATATCTACACTGCTATCTCTATAAACATGAAAATATCTACACTGCCATCTCCATAAACATGGAACTAACTACTCCGCCATCTGTATAAACATGGAAACATCTACACCGCCATCTGTGTGAATAAGGAAATATCTACAATGCCATCTGTATAAAGATATAAATATCTGCACGACGAGCTGTATAAACATGGAAATATCTACAACGCCATCTATATAAACATGGAAATATCTACACCGCTATGTCTATAAACATGGAAATACCTACACCGCTATCTCTATAAACATGGAAATATCTACACCGCTATCTGCATAAGCATGGAAATATCTACACCGCGATCTGTATAAACCTGGAAATATCTACACCGCGATCTGTATACACATGGAAATATCTTCACCACTATCTGTATAAACATGGAAATATCTACACCGCAATCTGCATAAACATGGTAATATCTACACCGCCATCTATATAAACATGGAAATATCTACACCGCCATCTTTATAAACATGGAAATATCTTCAATGCCATCTCTAGAAAGATGGAAATATCTACACCGCAATCTGTGTAAACATGGAAATATCTACACCGATATCTGTAAAAACATGGAAATCTCTACACCGCTATCTGAATAAACATGGAAATATCTACACCACGATCTGTATAAACATGGAAATATCTACACCGGGATCTGTATAAACATGGAAATATCTACACCACCATCTGTATAAACATGGAAATACCTACAAAGTCATCTGTATAAACATGGAAATAACTACAAAGCCATCTGTATAAACGTGGAAATAACTTCACCGCTATTTGTATAAACAAGGAAATATCTACACTGTGATCTGTATAAACATGGAAATATTAACACCGCTATCTGTATAAACATGGAAATTTCTACACCGTTTTCTGTATAAATATGGAAATATCTACACCGCTATCTCTATAAACATGGAAATATCTACACCGCCATCTGTATAAACATGGAGATACCTATACAGTCATCTGCGTAAACATGGAAATATCTACACCACCATCTGTATAAACATGGAAATATCTACAATGCCATCTGTATACACATGGAAATACCTACACGGCAATCTGTGTATAGATGGAACCATCAACACCGCCATCTGTAAAAACTTGGAAATATCTACACTGCTATCTCTATAAACATGGAAATATCTACACTGCGGTCTGTATAAACATGGAAATATCTACACCGTTATCTGTATAAACATGGAAATATCTACACCATGATCTGTATAAACATGGAAATATATACACCGCTATATGTATAAACATGGAAATATCTGCACCGCTATCTCTATAGACATGTAAATATCTTCAAAGCCATCTGAATAAACATGGAAATACCTACACAGTCATGTGTAGGAACATGGAAATATCTACACTGCCATCTGTATAAACATAGAAATATCTACACAGCCCTCTGTATAAATATGGAGATATATGCATAGGCATCTGTATAAACATGGAAATATCTGCACCGCTATCTGTATAAACATGGAAATAACTACACCGCTGTGTCTATAAACATGGAAATATGTACACCGCTATGTGTATAAACATGGAAATATCTCCACTGCTGTCTGTATAAACAGGGAAATATCTCCACCGTTATCTGTATAAACATGGAAATATCTACAGCGCCATCTCTATAAACATTGAAATATCTACAGTGCCATCTGTAAAAACATGGAAATCCTTACACAGTCATCTGAATAAACATGGAAATATCTACACCGCCATCTGTATAAACATGAAAATACCTACAATACCATCTGTATAAACATGGAAATATCTACACAAACATGTGTATAAATATGGAAATATCTACACCGCCATCTGTATAAACATGGAAATACCTACACTGCCATCTGTAGAAAGTTGGAAATATGTACACCGCTATCTCTATAAATATGGAAATATCTACACCGCCATCTCTATAAACATGAAAATATCTACACTGCCATCTCCATAAAGATGGAAGTATCTACTCCGCCATGTGTATAAACACGGAAATATCTACACCTCCATCTGTGAAAACATGGAAATATCTACACCGCTATCTGTATAAACATGGAAATATCTACACCGCCTTCAGCATGTCCATGGAAATATCTACGCCACCATCTGTATAAACATGGAAATATCTACACGGCCATCTGTGTATAGATGGAAATATCAACACCGCCATCTGTACAAACATGGAAATATCTACACCGCTATCTCTATAAACATGGAAATGTCTGCACTGCCATCTGTAAAAACATGGAAATACCAATAGAGTCATCTGTATAAACATGGAAATATCTACAATGCCATCTGTATACACATGGAAATGTCTACACAGCCATCTGTATAAACATGTAAATATCTACACTGCTATCTCTATAAACATGGAAATATCTACACCGCCATCTCTATAAACATGAAAATATCTACACTGCCATCTCCATAAACATGGAACTACTCCGCCATCTGTATAAACATGGAAACATCTACACCGCCATCTGTGTGAATAAGGAAATATCTACAATGCCATCTGTATAAAGATATAAAAACCTCCACCGTGAGCTGTTTAAACATGGAAATATCTACATCACTATCTGTATAAACGTGGAAATACCAACACCGCTATCGGTATAAACATGGAAATATCTACAACGCCATCTATAAAAACATGGAAATATCTACACCGCTATGTCTATAAACATGGAAATACCTACACCGCTATCTCAATAAACATGGAAATATATACACCGCTATCTGTATAAACGTGGAAATATCTACACCGCTATCTGCAGAAACATGGAAATATCTACACCGCGATTTGTATAAACATGGAAATATCTACACCACGATCTGTATAAACATGGACATATCTACAGCGCTATCTGTATAAACATGGATATATCTACACAGCTATCTCTATAAACATGGAAATATCTACACCGCCATCTGTATAAACATGGAAATACCTACAAAGTCATCTGTATAAACATGGAAATATCTACAAAGCCATCTGTATAAACATGGAAATATCTACACAGCCATCTGTATATACATGGAAATATCTACACCGCTATCTGTATAAACATGGTAATATCTACACCGCCATCTATATAAACATGGAAATATCTACACCGCCATCTGTATAAACATGGAAATATCTACAATGCCCTCTGTAGAAAGATGGAAATATCTACACCGCAATCTGTGTAAACATGGAAATATCTACACCGATATCTGTAAAAACATGGAAATATCTACACTGCTATCTGTATAAACATGGAAATATCTACACCGCGATCTGTATAAACATGGAAATATCTACACCGCGATCTGTATAAACATGGAAATATCTACACCGCTATCTATATAAACATGGAAATATCTACACCGCTATCTGTATAAACATGGTAATATCTACACCGCCATCTATATAAACATGGAAATATCTACACCGCCATCTGTATAAACATGGAAATATCTACAATGCCATCTGTATAAAGATGGAAATATCTACACCGCAATCTGTGTAAACGTGGAAATATCTACACCGATATCTGTAAAAACATGGAAATATCTACACCGCTATCTGAATAAACATGGAAATATCTACACCGCGATCTGTATAAACATGGAAATATCTACACCGCGATCTGTATAAACATGGAAATATCTACACCGCTATCTGTATAAATATGGATATATCTACACAGCTATCTCTATAAATGTGGAAATATCTACACCGCCATCTGTATAAACATGGAAATACCTACAAAGTCATCTGTATAAACATGGAAATATCTACAAAGCCATCTGTATAAACATGGAAATAACTTCACCGCTATTTGTATAAACAAGGAAATATCTACAACGTGATCTGTATAAACATGGAAATATTTACACCGCTATCTGTATAAACATGGAAATTTTTACACCGTTATCTGTATAAATATAGAAATATCTACACCGCTATCTCTATAAACATGGAAATATCTACACCGCCATCTGTATAAACATGGAGATAACTATGCAGTCATCTGTGTAAACATGGAAATATCTACAGCGCCATCTCTATAAACATTGAAATATCTACACAGCCATCTGTAAAAACATGGGAATATCTACACAGTCATCTGAATAAACATGGAAATATCTACACCACCATCTGTGTAAACATGGAAATACTTACAATACCATCTGTATACACATGGAAATATCTACACAGACATCTGTATAAATATGGAAATATCTACACCGCCATCTGTATAAACATGGAAATATCTACACTGCCATCTGTAGAAAGATGGAAATATCTACACCGCTATCTCTATAAATATGGAAATATCTACACCGCCATCTCTATAAACATGAAAATATCTACACTGCCATCTCCATAAAGATGGAAGTATCTACTCCGCCATATGTATAAACACAGAAATATCTACACCACCATCTGTGTAAACATGGAGATATCTACACCGCTCTCTGAATAAACATGGAAATATCTACACCGCCATCTGCATGTCCATGGAAATATCTACGCCGCCATCTGATTAAACATGGAAATATCTACACGGCCATCTGTGTATAGATGGAAATATCAACACCGCCATCTGTACAAACATGGAAATATCTACACCGCTATCTCTATAAACATGGAAATGTGTGCACTGCCATCTGTAAAAACATGGAAATACCTATAGAGTCATCTGTATAAACATGGAAATATCTACAACGCCATCTGTATACACATGGAAATATCTACACAGCCATCTGTATAAACATGTAAATATCTACAGTGCTATCTCTATAAACGTGGAAATATCTACACCGCCATCTCTATAAACGTGAAAATATCTACACTGCCATCTCCATAAACATGGAACTAACTACTCCGCCTTCTGTATAAACATGGAAACATCTACACCGCCATCTGTGTGAATAAGGAAATATCTACAATGCCATCTGTATAAAGATATAAATATCTGCACCGCGAGCTGTATAAACATGGAAATATCTACATCGCTATCTGTATAAACATGGAAATACCAAAACCGCTATCGGTATAAACATGGAAATATCTACAACGCCATCTATATAAACATGGAAATATCTACACTGCTATGTCTATAAACATGGAAATTCCTACACCGCTATCTCTATAAACAGGGAAATATCTACACCGCTATCTGTATAAACATGGAAATATCTACACCGCTATCTGTACAAACATGGAAATATCTACACCGCGATCTGTATAAACATGGAAATATCTACACCGCGATCTGTATAAACATGGAAGTATCTTCACCACGATCTGTATAAACATGGAAAAATCTACACCGCTATCTGTATAAACATGGAAATATCTGCACCGCTATCTCTATAGACATGGAAATATCTACAAAGCCATCTGTATAAACATGGAAATACCTACACAGTCATGTGTAGGAACATGGAAATATCTACATTGCCATCTGTATAAACCTAGAAATATCTACACAGCCCTCTGTATAAATATGGAGATATCTGCATAGGCATCAGTATAAGCATGGAAATATCTGCACCGCTCTCTGTATAAATATGGAAATACCTACACCGCTGTCTCTATAAACATGGAAATATGTACACCGCTATGTATATAAACATGGAAATATCTCCACTGCTGTCTGTATAAACATGGAAATATGTCCACCGTTATCTGTATAAACATGGAAAAATATACAGCGCCATCTCTATAAACATTGAAATATCTAAACTGCCATCTGTAAAAACATGGAAATATCTACACAGTCATCTGAATAAACATGGAAATATCTACACCACCATCTGTATAAACATGGAAATACCTACAATACCATCTGTATACACATGGAAATATCTACACAGACATCTGTATAAATATGGAAATATCTACACCGCCATCTGTATAAACATGGAAATATCTACACTGCCATCTCCATAAAGATGGAAGTATCTACTCCGCCATGTGTATAAACACGGAAATATCTACACCACCATCTGTGTAAACATGGAAATATCTACACCGCTCTCTGTATAAACATGGAAATATCTACACCGCCATCAGCATGTCCATGGAAATATCTACGCCACCATCTGTATAAATATGGAAATATCTACACGGCCATCTGTGTATACATGGAAATATCAACACCGCCATCTGTACAAACATGGAAATATCTACACCGCTATCTCTATAAACATGGAATATCTGCACTGCCATTTGTAAAAACATGGAAATAGCTATAGAGTCATCTGTATAAAAATGGAAATATCTACAATGGCATCTGTATACACATGGAAATATCTACACAGCCATCTGTATAAACATGTAAATATCTACACTGCTATCTCTATAAACATGGAAATATCTACACCGCCATCTCTATAAACATGAAAATATCTACACTGCCATCTCCATAAACATGGAACTAACTACTCCGCCATCTGTATAAACATGGAAACGTCTACACCGCCATCTGTGTGAATAAGGAAATATCTACAATGCCATCTGTATAAAGATATAAAAATCTGCACCACAAGCTGTATAAACATGGAAATATCTACATCGCTATCTGTATAAACGTGGAAATACCAACACCGCTATCGGTATAAACATGGAAATATCTACAACGCCATCTATATAAACATGGAAATATCTACACCGCTATGTCTATAAACATGGAAATACCTACACCGCTATCTGCATAAAGATGGAAATATCTACACCGTGATTTGTATAAACATGGAAATATCTACACCGCGATCTGTATAAACATGGAAATATGTTCACCACGATCTGTATAAAATGGAAATATATACACGGCTATCTGTATAAACATGGTAATATCTACACCGCCATCTGTATAAACATGGAAATATCTACACCGCCATCTGTATAAACATGGAAATATCTACACTGCGATCTGTATAAACATGGAAATATCTACACCGTGATCTGTATAAACATGGAAATATCTTCACCACGATCTGTATAAATATGGAAATATCTACACCGCTATCTGTATAAACATGGTAATATCTACACCGCCATCTATACAAACATGGAAATATCTACACCGCCATCTGTAGAAAGATGGAAATATCTACACCGCAATCTGTGTAAACATGGAAATATCTACACCGATATCTGTAAAAACATGGAAATATCTACACCGCGATCTGTATAAACATGGAAATATCTACACCGCGGTCTGTATAAACATGGAAATATCTACACCGCGATCTGTATAAACATGGAAATATCTACAGCGCTATCTGTATAAATATGGAAATATCTACACAGCTATCTCTATAAACATGGATATACCTACAACGCCATCTGTGTAAACATGGAAATACCTACAAAGTCATCTGTATAAACATGGAAATATCTACAAAGCCATCTGTATAAACATGGAAATATCTACACGGACATCTGTGTATAGATGGATATATCAACACCGCCATCTGTACAAACATGGAAATATCTACACCGCTATCTCTATAAACATGGAAATATCTGCATTGCCATCTGTAAAAACATGGAAATACCTATAGAGTCATCTTTATAAACATGGAAATATCTACAATGCCATCTGTATACACATGGAAATATCTACACAGCCATCTGTATAAACATGTAAATATCTACACTGCTATCTCTATAAACATGAAAATATCTACACTGCCATCTCCATTAACACGGAAATAACTACTCCGCCATCTTTATAAACATGAAAACATCTACACCGCCATCTGTGTGAATAAGGAAATATCTACAATGCCATCTGTATAAAGATATAAATATCTGCACCGCGAGCTGTATAAACATGGACATATCTACATCGCTATCTGTATAAACGTGGAAATACCAACACTGCTATCGGTATAAACATGGAAATATCTACAACGCCATCTATATAAACATGGAAATATCTACACCGCTATGTCTATAAACATGGAAATACCTACACCGCTATCTCTATAAACATGGAAATATCTACACCGCTATCTGTATAAACATGGAAATATCTACACCGCTATCTGTATAAACATGGAAATATCTACACCGCGATCTGTATAAACATGGAAATATCTACACCGCGATCTGTATAAACATGGAAATATGTTCACCACGATCTGTATAAAATGGAAATATCTACACCGCTATCTGAATATACATGGTAATATCTACACCGCCACCTATATAAACATGGAAATATCTACACCGCCATCTGTATAAACATGGAAATATCTACAATGCCATCTGTAGAAAGATGGAAATATCTGCACCGCCATCTGTGTAAACATGGAAATATCTACACCGCGATCTGTATAAACATGGAAATATGTACACCGCTATCTGAATAAACATGGAAATATCTACACCGCGATCTGTATAAACATGGAAATATCTACACCGTGATCTGTATAAACATGGAAATATCAACACCGCTATCTGTATAAATATGGAAATATCTACACAGCTATCTCTATAAACATGGAAATATCTACACCGCCATCTGTATAAACATGGAAATACCTTCAAAGTCATCTGTATAAACATGGAAATATCTACAAAGCCATCTGTATAAACTTGGAAATATCTACACAGCCATCTGTATATACATGGAAATATCTACACCGCTATCTGTATAAACATGGATATAACTTCACCGCTATTTGTATAAAGAAGGAAATAACTACACCGTGATCTGTATAAACATGGAAATACTTACACCGCTACCTGTATAAACACGGAAATTTCTACACCGTTATCTGTATAAATATGGAAATGTCTAAACCGCTATCTCTATAAACATGGAAATATCTACACCGCCATCTGTATAAACATGGAAATATCTACAATGCCATCTGTATACACATGGAAATACCTAGACGGCAATCTGTGTATAGATGGAAACATCAACACCGCCATCTGTAAAAACGTGGAAATATCTACACTGCTATCTCTATAAACATGGAAATATCTACACTGCGGTCTGTATAAACATGGAAATATCTTCACCGGTATCTGTATAGACATGGAAATATCTACACCATGATCTGTATAAACATGGTAATATCTACACCGCCATCTGTATAAACATGGAAATATCTACACCGCCATCTGTATAAACATGGAAATATCTACAATGCCATCTGTAGAAAGATGGAAATATCTACACCGCAATCTGTGTAAACATGGAAATATCTACACCGATATCTGTAAAAACATGGAAATACCTACACCGCCATCCGTAGAAACATGAAAATATCTACACCGCGATCTGTATAAACATGGAAATATCTACACCGCGATCTGTATAAACATGGAAATATCTACACCACGATCTGTATAAACATGGAAATATCTACACCGCTATCTATATAAATATGGAAATATCTACACAGCTATCTCTATAAACACGGAAATACCTACACCGCCATGTGTATAAACATGGAAATACCTACAAAGTCATCTGTATAAACATGGAAATATCTACAAAGCCATCTGTATAAACATGGAAATATCTACAAAGCCATCTGTATATACATGGAAATATCTACACCGCTATCTGTATAAACATGGAAATAACTACACCGTTATTTGTATAAACAAGGAAATATCTACACCACGATCGGTATAAACATGGCAATATTTACACCGCTATCTGTATAAACATGGAAATTTCTACACCGTTATCTGTATAAATATGGAAATATCTACACCGCTATCTCTGTAAACATGGAAATATCTACACCACCATCTGTATAAACATGGAAATACCTATACAGTCATCTGTGTAAACATGGAAATATCTACACCACCATCTGTATAAACATGGAAATATCTACACGGCCATCTGTGTATAGATGGATATATCAACACCGCCATCTGTACAAACATGGAAATATCTACACCGCTATCTCTATAAACATGGAAATATCTGCATTGCCATCTGTAAAAACATGGAAATACCTATAGAGTCATCTTTATAAACATGGAAATATCTACAATGCCATCTGTATACACATGGAAATATCTACACAGCCGTCTGTATAAACATGTAAATATCTACACTGCTATCTCTATAAACATGAAAATATCTACACTGCCATCTCCATTAACACGGAAATAACTACTCCGCCATCTTTATAAACATGAAAACATCTACACCGCCATCTGTGTGAATAAGGAAATATCTACAATGCCATCTGTATAAAGATATAAATATCTGCACCGCGAGCTGTATAAACATGGAAATATCTACATCGCTATCTGTATAAACGTGGAAATACCAACACTGCTATCGGTATAAACATGGAAATATCTACAACGCCATCTATATAAACATGGAAATATCTACACCGCTATGTCTATAAACATGGAAATACCTACACCGCTATCTCTATAAACATGGAAATATCTACACCGCTATCTGTATAAACATGGAAATATCTACACCGCTATCTGTATAAACATGGGAATATCTACACCGCGATCTGTATAAACATGGAAATATCTACACCGCGATCTGTATAAACATGGAAATATGTTCACCACGATCTGTATAAAATGGAAATATCTACACCGCTATCTGAATATACATGGTAATATCTACACCGCCACCTATATAAACATGGAAATATCTACACCGCCATCTGTATAAACATGGAAATATCTACAATGCCATCTGTAGAAAGATGGAAATATCTGCACCGCCATCTGTGTAAACATGGAAATATCTACACCGCGATCTGTATAAACATGGAAATATGTACACCGCTATCTGAATAAACATGGAAATATCTACACCGCGATCTGTATAAACATGGAAATATCTACACCGTGATCTGTATAAACATGGAAATATCAACACCGCTATCTGTATAAATATGGAAATATCTACACAGCTATCTCTATAAACATGGAAATATCTACACCGCCATCTGTATAAACATGGAAATACCTTCAAAGTCATCTGTATAAACATGGAAATATCTACAAAGCCATCTGTATAAACTTGGAAATATCTACACAGCCATCTGTATATACATGGAAATATCTACACCGCTATCTGTATAAACATGGATATAACTTCACCGCTATTTGTATAAAGAAGGAAATAACTACACCGTGATCTGTATAAACATGGAAATACTTACACCGCTACCTGTATAAACACGGAAATTTCTACACCGTTATCTGTATAAATATGGAAATGTCTAAACCGCTATCTCTATAAACATGGAAATATCTACACCGCCATCTGTATAAACATGGAAATATCTACAATGCCATCTGTATACACATGGAAATACCTAGACGGCAATCTGTGTATAGATGGAAACATCAACACCGCCATCTGTAAAAACGTGGAAATATCTACACTGCTATCTCTATAAACATGGAAATATCTACACTGCGGTCTGTATAAACATGGAAATATCTTCACCGGTATCTGTATAGACATGGAAATATCTACACCATGATCTGTATAAACATGGTAATATCTACACCGCCATCTGTATAAACATGGAAATATCTACACCGCCATCTGTATAAACATGGAAATATCTACAATGCCATCTGTAGAAAGATGGAAATATCTACACCGCAATCTGTGTAAACATGGAAATATCTACACCGATATCTGTAAAAACATGGAAATACCTACACCGCTATCCGTAGAAACATGAAAATATCTACACCGCGATCTGTATAAACATGGAAATATCTACACCGCGATCTGTATAAACATGGAAATATCTACACCACGATCTGTATAAACATGGAAATATCTACACCGCTATCTATATAAATATGGAAATATCTACACAGCTATCTCTATAAACACGGAAATACCTACACCGCCATGTGTATAAACATGGAAATACCTACAAAGTCATCTGTATAAACATGGAAATATCTACAAAGCCATCTGTATAAACATGGAAATATCTACAAAGCCATCTGTATATACATGGAAATATCTACACCGCTATCTGTATAAACATGGAAATAACTACACCGTTATTTGTATAAACAAGGAAATATCTACACCACGATCGGTATAAACATGGCAATATTTACACCGCTATCTGTATAAACATGGAAATTTCTACACCGTTATCTGTATAAATATGGAAATATCTACACCGCTATCTCTGTAAACATGGAAATATCTACACCACCATCTGTATAAACATGGAAATACCTATACAGTCATCTGTGTAAACATGGAAATATCTACACCACCATCTGTATAAACATGGAAATATCTACACAGCCATCTGCATATACATGGAAATATCTACACCGCTATCTGTATAAACATGGAAATAACTACACCGCTATTTGTATAAACAAGGAAATATCTACACCATGATCTGTATAAACGTGGCAATATTTACACCGCTGTCTGTATAAACATGGAGATTTCTACACCGTTATCTGTATAAATATGGAAATATCTACACCGCTATCTCTACAAACATGGAAACATCTACACCGCCATTTGAATAAACATGGAAATACCTATACTGTCATCTGTGTAAACGTGGAAATATCTACACCACCATCTGTATAAACATGGAAATATGTACAATGCCATCTGTATACACATGGAAATACCTACACGCCAATCTGTGTATAGATGGAAACATCAACACCGCCATCTGTAAAAACTTGGAAATATCTACACGGCTATCTCCATAAACATGGAAATATCTACACTGCGGTCTGTATAAACATGGAAATATCTACACCGGTATCTGTATAAACATGGAAATAACTACACCATGATCTGTATAAACATGGAAATATCTACACCGCTATCTGTATAAACATGGAAATATCTGCACCGCCATCTCTATAGACATGGAAATATCTACAAAGCCATCTGTATAAACATGGAAATACCTACACAGTCATGTGTAGGAACATGGAAATATCTACATTGCCATCTGTATAAACCTAGAAATATATACACAGCCCTCTGTATAAATATGGAGATATCTGCATAGGCATCTGTATAAACATGGAAATATCTGCACCGCTATCTCTATAAACATGGAAATACCGACACCGCTGTCTCTATAAACATGGAAATATGTACACCACTATGTATATAAACATGGAAATACCTCCACTGCTGTCTGTATAAACACGGAAATATCTCCACCGTTATCTGTATAAACATGGAAAAATCTACAGCGCCATCTCTATAAACATTGAAATATGTACACAGCCATCTGTAAAAACATGGAAATATCTACACAGTCATCTGAATAAACATGGAAATATCTACACCACCATCTGTATAAACATGGAAATACCTACAATACCATCTGTATACACATGGAAATATCTACACAGACATCTGTATAAATATGGAAATATCTACACCGCCATCTGTATAAACATGGAAATATCTACACTGCCATCTGTAGAAAGATGGAAATATCTACACCGCTATCTCTATAAATATGGAAATATCTACACCGCCATCTCTATAAACATGAAAATATCTACACTGCCATCTCCATAAAGATGGAAGTATCTACTCCGCCATGTGTATAAACACGGAAATATCTACACCACCATCTGTGTAAACATGGAAATATCTACACCGCTCTCTGTATAAACATGGAAATATCTACACCGCCATCTGCATGTCCATGGAAATATCTACGCCGCCATCTGTTTAAACATGGATATATCTACACGACCATCTGTGTACAGATGGAAATATCAACACCGCCATCTGTACAAACATGGAAATATCTACACCGCTATCTCTATAAACATGGAAATGTGTGCACTGCCATCTGTAAAAACATGGAAATACCTATACAGTCATCTGTATAAATATGGAAATATCTACAATGCCATCTGTATACACATGGAAATATCTACACAGCCATCTGTATAAACATGTAAATATCTACACTGCTATCTCTATAAACATGGAAATATCTACACCGCCATCTCTATAAACATGGAAATACCTACAAAGTCATCTGTATAAACATGGAAATATCTACAAAGCCATCTGTATAAACATGGAAATAACTTCACCGCTATTTGTATAAACAAGGAAATATCTACAACGTGATCTGTATAAACATGGAAATATTTACAGCGCTATCTGTATAAACATGGAAATTTTTACACCGTTATCTGTATAAATATGGAAATATCTACACCGCTATCTCTATAAACATGGAAATATCTACACCGCCATCTGTATAAACATGGAGATAACTATGCAGTCATCTGTGTAAACATGGAAATATCTACAGCGCCATCTCTATAAACATTGAAATATCTACACAGCCATCTGTAAAAACATGGGAATATCTACACAGTCATCTGAATAAACATGGAAATATCTACACCACCATCTGTATAAACATGGAAATACTTACAATACCATCTGTATACACATGGAAATATCTACACAGACATCTGTATAAATATGGAAATATCTACACCGCCATCTGTATAAACATGGAAATATCTACACTGCCATCTGTAGAAAGATGGAAATATCTACACCGCTATCTCTATAAATATGGAAATATCTACACCGCCATCTCTATAAACATGAAAATATCTACACTGCCATCTCCATAAAGATGGAAGTATCTACTCCGCCATGTGTATAAACACAGAAATATCTACACCACCATCTGTGTAAACATGGAGATATCTACACCGCTCTCTGAATAAACATGGAAATATCTACACCGCCATCTGTGTATAGATGGAAATAGCAACACCGCCATCTGTACAAACATGGAAATATCTACACCGCTATCTCTATAAACATGGAAATGTGTGCACTGCCATCTGTAAAATCATGGAAATACCTATACAGTCATCTGTATAAACATGGAAATATCTACAACGCCATCTGTATACACATGGAAATATCGACACAGCCATCTGTATAAACATGTAAATATCTACAGTGCTATCTCTATAAACATGGAAATATCTACACCGCCATCTCTATAAACGTGAAAATATCTACACTGCCATCTCCATAAACATGGAACTAACTACTCCGCCTTCTGTATAAACATGGAAACATCTACACCGCCATCTGTGTGAATAAGGAAATATCTACAATGCCATCTGTATAAAGATATAAATATCTGCACCGCGAGCTGTATAAACATGGAAATATCTACATCGCTATCTGTATAAACATGGAAATACCAAAACCGCTATCGATATAAACATGGAAATATCTACAACGCCATCTATATAAACATGGAAATATCTACACTGCTATGTCTATAAACATGGAAATTCCTACACCGCTATCTCTATAAACAGGGAAATATCTACACCGCTATCTGTATAAACATGGAAATATCTACACCGCTATCTGTATAAACATGGAAATATCTACACTGCGATCTGTATAAACATGGAAATATCTACACCGCGATCTGTATAAACATGGAAGTATCTTCACCACGATCTGTATAAACACGGAAAAATCTACACCGCTATCTGTATAAACATGGAAATATCTGCACCGCTATCTCTATAGACATGGAAATATCTACAAAGCCATCTGTATAAACATGGAAATACCTACACAGTCATGTGTAGGAACATGGAAATATCTACATTGCCATCTGTATAAACCTAGAAATATCTACACAGCCCTCTGTATAAATATGGAGATATCTGCATAGGCATCAGTATAAACATGGAAATATCTGCACCGCTATCTGTATAAACATGGAAATACCTACACCGCTGTCTCTATAAACATGGAAATATGTACACCGCTATGTATATAAACATGGAAATATCTCCACTGCTGTCTGTATAAACATGGAAATATGTCCACCGTTATCTGTATAAACATGGAAAAATCTACAGCGCCATCTCTATAAACATTGAAATATCTAAACTGCCATCTGTAAAAACATGGAAATATCTACACAGTCATCTGAATAAACATGGAAATATCTACACCACCATCTGTATAAACATGGAAATACCTACAATACCATCTGTATACACATGGAAATATCTACACAGACATCTGTATAAATATGGAAATATCTACACCGCCATCTGTATAAACATGGAAATATCTACACTGCCATCTGTAGAAAGATGGAAATATCTACACCGCTATCTCTATAAATATGGAAATATCTACACCGCCATCTCTATAAACATGAAAATATCTACACTGCCATCTCCATAAAGATGGAAGTATCTACTCCGCCATGTGTATAAACACGGAAATATCTACACCACCATCTGTGTAAACATGGAAATATCTACACCGCTCTCTGTATAAACATGGAAATATCTACACCGCCATCAGCATGTCCATGGAAATATCTACGCCACCATCTGTATAAATATGGAAATATCTACACGGCCATCTGTGTATACATGGAAATATCAACACCGCCATCTGTACAAACATGGAAATATCTACACCGCTATCTCTATAAACATGGAATATCTGCACTGCCATTTGTAAAAACATGGAAATAGCTATAGAGTCATCTGTATAAAAATGGAAATATGTACAATGCCATCTGTATACACATGGAAATATCTACACAGCCATCTGTATAAACATGTAAATATCTACACTGCTATCTCTATAAACATGGAAATATCTACACCGCCATCTCTATAAACATGAAAATATCTACACTGCCATCTCCATAAACATGGAACTAACTACTCCGCCATCTGTATAAACATGGAAACGTCTACACCGCCATCTGTGTGAATAAGGAAATATCTACAATGCCATCTGTATAAAGATATAAAAATCTGCACCGCAAGCTGTATAAACATGGAAATATCTACATCGTTATCTGTATAAACGTGGAAATACCAACACCGCTATCGGTATAAACATGGAAATATCTACAACGCCATCTATAAAAACATGGAAATATCTACACCGCTATGTCTATAAACATGGAAATACCTACACCGCTATCTGCATAAAGATGGAAATATCTACACCGTGATTTGTATAAACATGGAAATATCTACACAGCGATCTGTATAAACATGGAAATATGTTCACCACGATCTGTATAAAATGGAAATATCTACACGGCTATCTGTATAAACATGGTAATATCTACACCGCCATCTGTATAAACATGGAAATATCTACACCGCCATCTGTATAAACATGGAAATATCTACACTGCGATCTGTATAAACATGGAAATATCTACACCGTGATCTGTATAAACATGGAAATATCTTCACCACGATCTGTATGAATATGGAAATATCTACACCGCTATATGTATAAACATGGTAATATCTACACCGCCATCTATACAAACATGGAAATATCTACACCGCCATCTGTAGAAAGATGGAAATATCTACACCGCAATCTGTGTAAACATGGAAATATCTACACCGATATCTGTAAAAACATGGAAATATCTACACCGCGAGCTGTATAAACATGGAAATATCTACACCGCGGTCTGTATAAACATGGAAATATCTACACCGCGATCTGTATAAACATGGAAATATCTACAGCGCTATCTGTATAAATATGGAAATATCTACACAGCTATCTCTATAAACATGGATATACCTACACCGCCATCTGTGTAAACATGGAAATACCTACAAAGTCATCTGTATAAACATGGAAATATCTACAAAGCCATCTGTATAAACATGGAAATATCTACACGGCCATCTGTGTATAGATGGATATATCAACACCGCCATCTGTACAAACATGGAAATATCTACACCGCTATCTCTATAAACATGGAAATATCCGCACTGCCATCTGTAAAAACATGGAAATACCTATAGAGTCATCTTTATAAACATGGAAATATCTTCAATGCCATCTGTATACACATGGAAATATCTACACAGCCATCTGTATAAACATGTAAATATCTACACTGCTATCTCTATAAACATGAAAATATCTACACTGCCATCTCCATTAACACGGAAATAACTACTCCGCCATCTTTATAAACATGAAAACATCTACACCGCCATCTGTGTGAATAAGGAAATATCTACAATGCCATCTGTATAAAGATATAAATATCTGCACCGTGAGCTGTATAAACATGGAAATATCTACATCGCTATCTGTATAAACGTGGAAATACCAACACTGCTATCGGTATGAACATGGAAATATCTACAACGCCATCTATATAAACATGGAAATATCTACACCGCTATGTCTATAAACATGGAAATACCTACACCGCTATCTCTATAAACATGGAAATATCTACACCGCTATCTGTATAAACATGGAAATATCTACACTGCTATCTGTATAAACATGGAAATATCTACACCGTGATCTGTATAAACATGGAAATATCAACACCGATATCTGTATAAATATGGAAATATCTACACAGCTATCTCTATAAACATGGAAATATCTACACCGCCATCTGTATAAACATGGAAATACCTTCAAAGTCATCTGTATAAACATGGAAATATCTACAAAGCCATCTGTATAAACTTGGAAATATCTACACAGCCATCTGTATATACATGGAAATATCTACACCGCTATCTGTATAAACATGGATATAACTTCACCGCTATTTGTATAAAGAAGGAAATAACTACACCGTGATCTGTATAAACATGGAAATACTTACACCGCTACCTGTATAAACACGGAAATTTCTACACCGTTATCTGTATAAATATGGATATATCTAAACCGCTATCTCTATAAACATGGAAATATCTACACCGCCATCTGTATAAACATGGAAATATCTACAATGCCATCTGTATACACATGGAAATACCTACACGGCAATCTGTGTATAGATGGAAACATCAACACCGCCATCTGTAAAAACTTGGAAATATCTACACTGCTATCTCTGTAAACATGGAAATAACTACACCGCTATCTGTATAAACATGGAAATATCTACACAGCTATCTCTATAAAAATGGAAATATCTACACCGCCATCTGTATAAACATGGAAATACCTACAAACTCATCTGTATAAACATGGAAATATCTACAAAGCCATCTGTATAAACATGGAAATATCTACACAGCCATCTGTATATACATGGAAATATCAACACCGCTATCTGTATAAACATGGTAATATCTACACCGCCATCTATATAAACATGGAAATATCTACACCGCCATCTCTATAAACATGGAAATATCTACAATGCCATCTGTAGAAAGATGGAAATATCTACACCGCAATCTGTGTAAACATGGAAAAATCTACACCGATATCTGTAAACACATGGAAATATCTACACCGCTATCTGTATAAACATGGAAATATCTACACCGCGATCTGTATAAACATGGAAATATCTACACCACGATCTGTATAAACATGGAAATATCTACACCGCTATCTGTATAAACATGGAAATATCTACACCGCTATCTGTATAAATATGGAAATATCTACACAGCTATCTCTATAAACATGGAAATATCTACACCGCCATCTGTATAAACATGGAAATATCTACAAAGCCATCTGTATAAACATGGAAATATCTACACAGCCATCTGTATATACATGGAAAAATCTACACCGCAATCTGTATAAACATGGAAGTAACTACACCGCTATTTGTATAAACAAGGAAATATCTACACCATGATCTGTATAAACATGGCAATATTTACACCGCTATCTGTATAAACATGGAAATTTCTACACCGTTATCTGTATAAATATGGAAATATCTACACCGCCATCTATATAAACATGGAAATATCTGCACCGCCATCTGTATAAACATGGCAATACCTATACAGTCATCTGTGTAAACATGGAAATATCTACACCACCATCTGTATAAACATGGAAATATCTACAATGCCATCTGTATACACATGGAAATACCTACACGGCAATCTGTGTACAGATGGAAACATCAACACCGCCATCTGTAAAAACTTGGAAATATCTACACTGCTATCTCTATAAACATGGAAATATCTACACTGCGGTCTGTATAAACATGGAAATATCTACACCGGTATCTGTATAAACATGGAAATATCTACACCATGATCTGTATAAACATGGAAATATATACACCGCTATCTGTATAAACATGGAAATATCTGCACCGCTATCTCTATAGACATGGAAATATCTACAAAGCCATCTGTATAAACATGGAAACACCTACACAGTCATGTGTAGGAACATGGAAATATCTACACTGCCATCTGTATAAACATAGAAATATCTACACAGCCCTCTGTATAAATATGGAGATATCTGCATAGGCATCTGTATAAACATGGAAATATCTGCACCGCTATCTGTATAAACATGGAAATACCTACACCGCTATCTCTATCAACATCGAAATATCTACACCGCTATCTCTATAAACATGGAAATATCTACACCGCCATCTCTATAAACATGGAAATATCTACAATGCCATCTGTATAAACATGGAAATATATACACCGCGATCTGTATAAACATGGAAATATCTACACCGCGATCTGTATAAACATGGAAATATCTACACCGCTATCTGTATAAACATGGAAATATCTACACAGCTATCTCTATAAACATGGAAATATCTACACCGCCATCTGTATAAACATGGAAATACCTACAAAGTCATCTCTATAAACATGGAAATATCTGCAAAGCCATCTGTATAAACATGGAAGTATCTACACAACCATCTGTATATACATGGAAATATCTACACCGCTATATGTATAAACATGGTAATATCTACACCACCATCTATATTAACATGGAAATACCTACACCTCCATCTGTATAAACATGGAAATATCTACAATGCCATCTGTAGAAAGATGGAAATATCTACACCGCAATCTGTGTAAACATGGAAATATCTACACCGATATCTGTAAAAACATGGAAATATCTACACTGCTATCTGTATAAACATGGAAATATCTACACCGTGATCTGTATAAACTTGGAAATATCTACACCGTGATCTGTATAAACATGGAAATATCTACACCGCTATCTGTATAAACATGGAAATATCTACACCGCTATCTGTATAAACATGGTAATATCTACACCGCCATCTATATAAACATGGAAATATCTACACCGCCATCTGTATAAACATGGAAATATCTACAATGCCATCTGTAGAAAGATGGAAATATCTACACCGCAATCTGTGTAAACGTGGAAATATCTACAATGATATCTGTAAAAACATGGAAATATCTACACCGCTATCTGAATAAACATGGAAATATCTACACCGCGATCTGTATAAACATGGAAATATCTACACCGTGATCTGTATAAACATGGAAATATCTACAACGCTATCTGTATAAATATGGATATATCTACACAGCTATCTCTATAAATGTGGAAATATCTACAAAGCCATCTGTATAAACATGGAAATACCTACAAAGTGATCTGTATAAACATGGAAGTATCTACAAAGCCATCTGTATAAACATGGAAATAACCCTCACCGCTATTTGTATAAACAAGGAAATATCTACACCATTATCTGTATAAACATGGAAATATTTACACCGCTATCTGTATAAACATGGAAATTTTTACACTGTTATCTGTATAAATATGGAAATATCTACACCGCTATCTCTATAAACATGGAAATATCTACACCACCATCTGTATAAACATGGAGATACCTATACAGTCATCTGTGAAAACATGGAAATATCTACACCACCATCTGTATAAACATGGAAATACCTAAAATGCCATCTGTATACACATGGAAATACCTACACGGCAATCTGTGTATAGATGGAAACATCAACACCGCCATCTGTAAAAACTTGGAAATATCTACACTGCTATCTCTATAAACATGGAAATATCTACAATGCGGTCTGTATAAACATGGAAATATCTACACCGGTATCTGTATAAACATGGAAATATCTACACCATGATCTGTATAAACATGGAAATATATACACCGCTATCTGTATAAACATGGAAATATCTGCACCGCTATCTCTATAGACATGGAAATATCTACAAAGCCATCTGCATAAACATGGAAATACCTACACAGTCATGTGTAGGAACATGGAAATATCTACACTGCCATCTGTATAAACATAGAAATATCTACACAGCCCTCTGTATAAATATGGAGATATCTGCATAGGCATCTGTATAAACATGGAAATACCTGCACCGCTATCTGTATAAACATGGAAATACCTACACCGCTATCTCTATCAACATCGAAATATCTACACCGCTATCTGTGTAAACATGGAAATATCTACACAGCCATATGTATATACATAGAAATCTCTACACCGCTATCTGTATAAACATGGAAATAACTACACCGCTATTTGTATAAACAAGGAAATATCTACACCGTGATCTGTATAAACATGGAAATATCTACACCGCCATCTCTATAAACACGGAAATATCTACAACACTATCTGTATAAACATTTATATATCCACACTGCTATCTCTATAAACATGGAAAAATCAACACCGCTATCTCTATGAACATGGAAATACCTACACCGCCATCTCTATAAACATGAAAATATCTACAGCACGATCAGTATAAACATGGAAATATCTACACCGCCATCTGTATAAACATGGAAATATCTACACAGCAATATGTATATACATGGAAATATCTACACCGCTATCTATATGAACTTGGAAATAACTACAGCGTCATCGGTGTATAGATGGAAATATCAACACCGCCATCTTACGAACATGGAAATATCTACACCGCTATCTCTATAAACATGGAAATATCTACACCGTGATCTGTATAAACATGTAAATATTTTCACCGATATCTGTATAAACATGGAAATTTCTACACCGTTATCTGTATAAATATGGAAATATCTACACCGCTATCTCTATAAACATGGAAATAACTACACCGCCATCTGTATAAACATGGAAATACCTATACAGTCATCTGTGTAAACATGGAAATATCTACACCACCATCAGTATAAACATGGAAATATCTACAATGCCATCTCTATACACATGGAAACACCTACACGGCAATCTGTGTATAGATGGAAACTTCAACACCGCCATCTGTACAAACATGGAAATATCTACCCTGCTATATCTATAAACATGGAAATATCTACACTGCGGTCTGTATAAACATGGTAATATCTACACCGGTAGCTGTATAAACATGGAAATATCAACACCGCAATCTGTATAAACATGGAAATATCTACACCGCGATCTGTATAAACATGGAAATATCTACACCGCTATCTGTATAAACATGGAAATATCTACACAGCTATCTCTATAAACATGGAAATATCTACACCGCCATCTGTATAAACATGGAAATACCTACAAAGTCATCTGAATAAACAGGGAAATATCTACACAGCCATCTGTATAAACATGGAAATATCTACACAGCCATCTGTATATACATGGAAATATCTACAACGCTCTCTGTATAAACCTGGAAATAACTACACCGCTATTTGTATAAACAAGGAAATATCTACACCGCCATCTGTTTAAACATGGAAATATATACACAGACATCTGTTTATACATGGAAATATCTACACCGCTATCTGCATAAATATGCTAATAACTACACCGCTATCTGTATAAATGTGGAAATATTTGCACCGCTATCACTATAAACATGGTATTATCAACACCGCGATCTGTATAAACATGGAAATATCTACACCATGATCTGTATAAACATGGAAACACCTACACCGTGATCTCTATAAACATGGGAATATCTACACCGCCATCTTTATAAACATGGAAATATCTACACCCCTATCTGTATAAACATGGAAATATCCACACCGCTATCTCTATAAACTTGGAAAAATCAACACCGCTATCTCTATGAACATGGAAATATCTACACCGCTATCTGTATCAACATGGAAATAACTACACCGCAATCTGTATAAACATGGAAATATCTACAATGCTACCTCTGTAAACATAGAAATACCTACACAGCTATCTGTGTAACCTTGGAAATATCTACACCACAATCTGTGTAAATTTGGCAATACTTACACCGCAATCTGTGCGAAGATGGAAATATCTACACCGCTATCTTTGTAAACATGGAAATATCTACACCGCTATCTGTATAAACATGGAAATATCTACACTGCCATCTGTATAAACACGGAAATATCTACAGCGCCATCTGTATAAACACGGAAATATCTACACTGCCATCTGTACACACACGGAAATACCTACACAGCCATCTGTATAAACATGAAAATAACTACACCGCTATCTCTATAAACATGGAAATATCTACACCGCTATCTGTATAAACATGGAAATATCCACATCGCTATCTGTATAATCAGGGAAATATCTCCACCGCTATCTGTATAAACATGGAAATATCTACACCGCTTTCTGTGTAAACATGGAAATATCTACACCGCTATCTGTATAAACATGGAAATATATACAATGCTATCTGTGTAAACATGGAAATATCTACACAGATATCTGTGTAAACTTGCAAATATCTACCCAGCTATCTGTGTAAAAATGGAAATATCTACACAGCAATCTGTGCAAAAATGGAAATATCTACCACGCTATCTCTGTAAACATGGAAATATCTACACCGCTATCTGTATAAACATGGAAACATATACAATGCTATCTGTGTAAACATGGAAATATCTACACAGCTATCTGTGTAAACTTGGAAATATCTCCCCAGCTATCTGTGTAAAAATGGAAATATCTACACCGCTATCTGTATAAACATGGTACTATCTCCACCGCTATCTGTATAAACATGAAAATATCCACACCGCTATGTGTATAATCATGGACATATCTACACCTCAATCTGTATAAACATGGAAATATCTACCACGCTATGTGTGTAAACATGGAAATATCTACACAGCTATCAGTGTAAACTTGGAAATATCTACACAGCTATCTGCGTAAACATACAAATACCTACACGGCAATCTGTGCGAAGATGGAAATATCTACACCGCTATCTCTGTAAACATGGAAATATCTACACCGCGATCTGTATAAACATGGAAATATCTACACTGCCATCTGTATAAACACGGAAATATATACAGCGCCATCTGTATAAACATGGAAATATCTACACTGCCATCTGTACACACACGGAAATACCTACACAGCCATCTGTATAAACATGGAAATAACTACACCGCTATCTCTATAAACATGGAAATATCTACACCGCTATCTGTATAAACATGGAAATATCCACATCGCTATCTGTATAATCAGGGAAATATCTCCACCGCTATCTGTATAAACATGGAAATATCTACACCGCTTTCTGTGTAAACATGGAAATATCTACACCGCTATCTGTATAAACATGGAAATATATACAATGCTATCTGTGTAAACATGGAAATATCTACACAGATATCTGTGTAAACTTGCAAATATCTACCCAGCTATCTGTTTAAAAATGGAAATATCTACACAGCAATCTGTGCAAAAATGGAAGTATCTACACCGCTATCTCTGTAAACATGGAAATATCTACACCGCTATCTGTATAAACATGGAAACATATACAATGCTATCTGTGTAAACATGGAAATATCTACACAGCTATCTGTGTAAACTTGGAATTATCTCCCCAGCTATCTGTGTAAAGATGGAAATATCTACACCGCTAACTGTATAAACATGGAACTATCTCCACCGCTATCTGTATAAACATGAAAATATCTACACCGCTATGTGTATAATCATGGACATATCTACACCTCAATCTGTATAAACATGGAAATATCTACCACGCTATGTGTGTAAACATGGAAATATCTACACAGCTATCAGTGTAAACTTGGAAATATCTACACAGCTATCTGCGTAAACATACAAATACCTACACGGCAATCTGTGCAAAGATGGAAATATCTACACCGCTATCTCTGTAAACATGGAAATATCTACACCGCTACCTGTATAAACATGGAAATATCTACACCGCTGTCTGTATAAACAAGGAAATAATTACACCGCAATCTCTATAAACATGGAAATATCTACACCGCTATCTCTATTAACATGGAAATATCTACACAGCTATCTCTATAAACGTGGAAATATCTACACCGCCACCTGTATAAACATGGAAATACCTACAAAGTCATCTGTATAAAAATGGAAATATCTACACAGCCATCTGTATAAACATGGAAATATCTACACAGCCGTCGGTATATACATGGAAATATCTACACCGCTATCTGTATAAACATGGAAATAACTACACCGCTATTTGTATAAACAAGGAAATATCTACACTGTGATCTGTGTAAACATGGAAATATCTACACCGCTATTTGTATAAACAAGAAAATATCTACACCGCTATCTGTATAAGCATGGAAATAACTACACCGCTATTCATATAAACAAGGAAATATCTACACCGTGATCTGTATAAACATGGAAATAACTACACCGCTATTTGTATAAACAAGGAAATATCTATACCGCAATCTGTTTAAACATGGAAATATATACACACACATCTGTTTATCCATGGAAATATCTACACCGCTATCTGTATAAACATGCTAATAACTACACCGCTATCTGTTTAAATGAGGAAATATTTGCAGCGCTATCCCTATAAACATGGTAATATCAACACCGCGATCTGTATAAACATGGAAATATCTACACCATGATCTGTACAAACATGGAAATATCTACACCGCGATCTGTATAAACATGGAAATATCTACACCGCCATCTCTATAAACATGGAAATATGTACACCCCTATCTGTATAAACATGGAAATATCCACACCGCTATCTCTATAAACATGGAAAAATCAACACCGCTATCTCTATGAACATGGAAATATCTACACTGCCATCTCTATAAACATGGAAATATCTACACCGCGATCAGTATAAACGTGGAAATATCTACACCGCTATCTCTATAAACATGGAAATATCTACACCGCCATCTGTATAAACATGGAAATACCTATACAGTCATCTGTGTAATAATGGAAATATCTACACCACCATCTGTATAAACATGGAAATATCTACAATGCCATCTGTATACACATGGAAATACCTTCACGGCAATCTGTGTATAGATGGAAACATCAACACCACCATCTGTACAAACTTGGAAATATCTACACTGCTATCTCTATAAACATGGAAATATCTACAAGGCGGTCTGTATAAACATGGAAATATCTACACTGCTATCTGTATAAACTTGGAAATATCTACACTGACATCTGTAGAAAGATGGAAATGTCTACAAAGCGATCTGTATAAACATGGGAATTTCTGCACCGCTACTTGTATAAACATGGAAATATCTACACCGCTATCTGTATCAACATGGAAATAACTACACCGCAATCTGTATAAACATGGAAATATCTACAATGCTATCTCTGTAAACATGGAAATATCTACACAGCTATCTGTGTAAACTTGGAAATATCTACACCGCTATCTCTGTAAGTTTGGCAATACCTACACCGCAATCTGTGCAAAGATAGAAATATCTACAGCGCTATCACTGTAAACATGGAAATATCTACACCGATATCTGTATAAACATGGAAATATCTATACTGCCATCTGTATAAACATGGAAATACCTACACCACTTTCCCTATAAACATGAAAATATCTACAATGCTATCTCTATATACATGGAAATATCTACACCTCCATCTCTATAAACATGAAAATATCTACACCGCCATCTTCAGAAACATGGATGTATCTACACCGCCATCTGAATAAACATGGAAATATCTATACCACTATCTGTATAAATATGGAAATATCTTCACTGCCATCTGTATAAACATGGAAATATCTTCACCGCCATCTGTATAAAGATGGAAATATCTCCACCGAAATCTGTATAAATATGGAAATAACTACACCACTATCTCTATAGACATGGAAATGTCTGCACTGCCATCTCTATAAACATGGAATTATCTACACCACTATCTCTATTAACATAAAAATACCTACACCGCCATCTCTATAAACATGGAAATATGTACACCACTATCTCTATAAACATATAAATATCTACACCGCCATCTCTATAAACATGGAAATGTATAAACCGCGATCTGCATAAACATGGAAATATCTACACCGCCATCTGTATAAACATGGAATTATCTATCCCGCCGTCTGTATAAACGTAGAAATATCTTCACTGCTATCTGTGGAAAGATGGAAATCTCTACAGCGCGATCTGTATAAACTTGCAAATATCTACACCGCTACTTGTATAAACATGGAAATATCTACACCGCTATCTGTATAAACATGGAAACATCTACACCACGATCTGTATAAAAATGGAAATATCTACACTGCTATCTGTATAAACATGGAAATATCTACACCGCTAACTGTATACACATGCAAATATCTACACCGAGGTATGTATAAATATGGAAATATCTACACCGCTATCTCTATAAACATGGAAATGTCTATACCGCTATCTTTATAAACATGGAAATATCTACACTGCCATCTGTATAAACATGGAAATACCTACACTGCCATCTGTATACACATGGAAATATCTACACAACCAACTGTATAATCATGGAAATATCTACACCGTAATCACTATAAACATGGTGATACCTGCACCACTATCTCTATAAACATGGAAATATCTACACTGCCGTTTCCATAAACCTGGAACTAAGTGCACCGCCATCTGTATAAACATGGAAATATCTACACTGCCATCTGTATAGAGATGTAAATATCTACACCGCGAGCTGTGTAAACATGGAAATATCTACACCTCTATATATATAAAATTGGAAATACCAACACCGCTATCTGTATAAACTTGGAAATGTGTACGCTGTCTGTATAAACATGGAAATACCTACTCTGCTATCTCTATAAACATGGAAATACCTACACCGCTATCTCTGTAAACAAGGAAATATCTACACCGCTATCTCTATAAACATGGAAATGTATACACCGCCATATCTATAAACATGGAAAAATCTACACCGCCATCTACATAAAAAAGGAAGTATCTACACCGCCATCTCTATAAACGTGGAAATATCTACAAAGTTATCTGTATAAACATGGAAATATCTACAACACAATCTGTGTAAACATGGAAATATCTACTCAGCTGTCTGTGTAAACATGCAAATATGTACACCGTTATCTGTGTGAAGGTGGAAATATCTACACGGCGATGTGTGCAAATATGGAAATATCTACAACTCTATCTCTGTAAACATGGAAATAGCTACACCGCTATCTGTATAAACATGGAAACATCTACACCGCTAATTGTATAAACATGGAAATATCTACACCGCTATATGTATAAATATGGAAATATCTACACCGCTATCTCTATAAACATAGAAATGTCTACACTGCTATCTGTTTAAACATGGAAATATCTACATGGCTATTTCTGTAAATATGGAAATATCTACACTCCCATCTGTATAAACCTGGAACTATCCACACAGCCATCTCTATAAACATGGAAATATCTACATCGCTATCTGTATAAACATGGAAATAGCTAAACCGCTATCTGTATAAAATTGGAAATATCTACACCGCTATCTGCATAAACATGCACATATCTACAGCGCTATCTGTATAAACATGGAAATATCTCCACCGCTATCTGTATAAACATGGAAATATCTACACCGCAATCTCTATAAACATGGAAATATCTACACCGTGATCTGCATAAGCTTGGAAATATCTACACCACCATCTCTATAAACATGGAAATATCTCCACCGCTATCTGTATAAACATGGAAATAGCTCCACCACTCTCTGTATAAACATGGAAATATCTACACCGCTATCTGTATAAACATGGAAATATCTACACGGCTATCTGTATAAACATGGAAATATCTACACCGCTATCTGTATAAACATGCAAATATCTACAGCGCTATCTGTATAAACATGGAAATATCAAAACCGCTATCTGTATAGAAATGGAAATATCTACACTGCTATCTTTAAAAACATGGAAATATCCCCACCGCAATCACTATAAACGTGGAAATATTTTCAACACTATCTGTGTAAACATGGAAATATCTACACAGCTGTCTGTGTAAACATGGAAACATGTACACCGCAATCTGTGTGAGGATGGAAATATCTACACAGCAATCTGTGCAAATATGGAAATAACTACACCTCTGTCTCTGTAAACATGGAAATATCTACACCACTATCTCTATAAACATGGAACTATCTACACCGCTATCTGTATAAACGTGGAAATATCCACACCACAATCTGTATAAACATGGAAATATCTGCACCGCAATCTGTATAAACATGGAAATATCTACACCACTATCTGTATAAACATGGAAATGACTTCACTGCTATTTGTGTAAACATGGAAATATCTACATGGCTGTCTCTGAAAACATGGAAATATCTACACCGCCTTCAGCATAAACATGGAAATACATACACTGCCATCTGTATAAACATGGAAATAACTACACTGCTATCTCTATAAACATGGAAATATCTACACTGCCATCTGTATATACATGGAAATACCTACACAGTCATCTGTATAAACATGGAAATATCTACATAGCTATCCCTAAAAACATGGAAATATCTTCAGCGCCTTCTGTATAAACATGGAAATATCTACACTGCCGTCTCTATTAACACGGAAATACCTACACTGCTATCTGTATAAACATGGAAATATCTACACCGCTATCTATATAAAGGTGGAAATATGTACACCGCAATCTGTGCAAATATGGAAATATCTACACCTCTATCTCTGTAAATATGGAAATATCTACACCGCTATCTGTATAAACATGGAAATATCTACACCACGATCAGTATAAAGATGGATATATCTACACCGCTATCTGTATAAACATGGAAACATCTACACCTCTATCTGAATAAACATGGAAATATCTACACTGCTATCTGTATAAATATGGAAGTGTCTACACCGCTATCTCTATAAATATGGAAATGTTTACACCGCTGTCTGTAAAACATGGAAATATCTTCATGGCTTTCTCTCTAAACATGGAAACATCTGCACCGCCATATGTATAAACATGGAAACACCTACACAATCATTTGTATAAACATAGAAATATCTACCCCAGTATCTGTATAAACATGGAAATATCTACACAGCAATCTATATAAACATGGATATATGTACACTGCCATCTGTAGAAAGATGGAAATATCTACACCGCTATCTCTATAAATATGGAAATATCTACACCGCCGTCTCTATAAACATGAAAATATCTACATTGCCATCTCTATAAAGATGGAAGTATCTACTCCGCCATGTGTATAAACACGGAAATATCTACACCACCATCTGTGAAAACATGGAAATATCTACACCGATATCTGTATAAACATGGAAATATCTACACCGCCATCTGCATGTCCATGGAAATATCTACGTCACCATCTGTATGAACATGGAAATATCTGCACGGCCATCTGTGTATAGATGGAAATATCAACACCGCCATGTGTACAAACACGGAAACATCTACACCGCTATCTCTGTAAACATGGAAATATCTGCACTGCCATCTGTAAAAACATGGAAATACCTATACAGTCATCTGTATAAACATGGAAATATCTACAATGCCATCTGTATACACATGGAAATATCTACACAGCCATCAGTATAAACATGTAAATATCTACACTGCTATCTCTATAAACATGGAAATATCTACACCGCCATCTCTGTAAACATGAAAATATCTACACTGCCATCTCCATAAACTTGGAACTAACTACTACGCCATCTGTATAAACATGGAAACATCTACACCGCCATCAGTTTGAATACGGAAATATCTACAATGCCATCAGTATAAAGATATAAATATCTGCACCGCGAGCTGTATAAACATGGAAATATCTACATCGCTATCTGTATAAACGTGGAAATACCAACACCGCTATCGGTATAAACATGGAAATATCTACAACGCCATCTATATAAACATGGAAATATCTACACCGCTATGACTATAAACATGGAAATACCTACATCGCTATCTCTATAAACATAGAAATATCTACACCGGTATCTGTATAAACATGGAAATATCTACACCGCTATCTGTATAAAAATGGAAAAACCTACACCGCGATTTGTATAAACATGGAAATATCTACACCGCGATCCGTATAAACATGGAAATATCTTCACCACGATCTGTAGAAACATGGAAATATCTACACCGCTATCTGTATAAACATGGTAATATCTACAACACCATCTATATAAACATGGAAATATCTACACCGCCATCTGTATAAACATGGAAATATCTACAATGCCATCTGTAGAAAGATGGAAATATCTGCACCGCAATCTGTGTAAACATGGAAATATCTACACCGATACCTGTAAAAACATGGAAATATCTACACCACTATCTGTATAAACATGGAAATATCTACACCGCTATCTGTATAAACATGGAAATATTTACACCGCTATCTGTATAAACATGGAAATTTCTACACCGTTTTCTGTATAAATATGGAAATATCTACACCGCTATCTCTATAAACATGGAAATATCTACACCGCTATCTGTATAAACATGGAAATACGTATACAGTCATCTGTGTAAACATGGAAATATCTACACCACCATCTGTATAAACATAGAAATATCTACAATGCCATCTGTATACACATGGAAATACCTACACGGCAATCTGTGTATAGATGGAAACATCAACACTGCCATCTGTACAAACTTGGAAATATCTACACTGCTATCTCTAGAAACATGGAAATATCTACACTGCGGTCTGTATAAACATGGATATATCTACACCGCGATCTGTATAAACATGGAAATATCTACACCGCGATCTGTATAAACATGGAAATACCTTCACCACGATCTGTATAAACATGGAATTATCTACACCGCTATCTGTATAAACATGGAAATATCTACACCGCCATCTATATAAACATGGAAATATCTACAATGCCATCTGTATAAACATGGTAATATCTACACCACGATCTGCATAAACATAGAAATATCTACACCGCGATCTGTATAAACATGGAAATATCTACACCGCTATCTGTATAAACATGGAAATATCTACACAGCTATCTGTATAAACATGGAAATATCTACACCGCCATCTGTATAAACATGGAAATACCTACAAAGTCATCTGTATAAACATGGAAATATGTACAAAGCCATCTGTATAAACATGGAAATATCTACACAGCCATCTGTATATACATGGAAATATCTACACCGCTATCTGTGTAAACATGGTAATAACTACACCGCCATCTATATAAACATGGAAATATCTACACCGCCATCTGTATAAACATGGAAATATCTACAATGCCATCTGTAGAAAGATGGAAATATCTACACCGCAATCTGTGTAAACATGGAAATATCTACACCGATATCTGTAAAAACATGGAAATATCTACACCGCTATCTGTATAAACACGAAAATATCTACACCGCGATCTGTATAAACATGGAAATATCTACACCGCGATCTGTATAAACATGGAAATATCTACACCGCTATCTGTATAAACATGGAAATATCTACACAGCTATCTGTATAAATATGGAAATATCTACACAGCTATCTCTATAAACATGGAAATATCTACACCGCCATCTGTATAAACATGGAAATACCTACAAAGTTATCTGTATAAACATGGAAATATCTACAAAGCCATCTGTATAAACATGGAAATATCTACAAAGCCATCAGTATATACATGGAAATATCTACACCGCTATCTGTATAAACATGGAAATAACTACACCGCTATTTGTATAAACAAGGAAATATCTACACCATGATCTGTATAAACATGGCAATATTTACACCGCTATCTGTATAAACATGGAAATTTCTACACCGTTATCCGTATAAATATGGAATTATCTACACCGCTATCTCTATAAACATGGAAATATCTGCACCGCCATCTGTATAAACATGGCAATACCTATACAGTCATCTGTGTAAACATGGAAATATCTACACCACCATCTGTATAAACATGGAAATACCTACAAAGTCATCTGTATAAACATGGAAATATCTACAAAGCCATCTGTATAAACATGGAAATATCTACACAGCCATCAGTATATACGTGGAAATATCTACACCGCTATCGGTATAGACATGGAAATAACTACACCGCTATTTGTATAAACAAGGAAATATCTACACCATGATCTGTATAAACATGGCAATATTTACACCGCTATCTATATAAACATGGAAATTTCTACACCGTTATCTGTATAAATATGGAAATATCTACACCGCTATCTCTATAAACATGGAAATATCTGCACCGCCATCTGTATAAACCTGGCAATACCTATAAAGTCATCTGTGTAAACATGGAAATATCTACAACGCCATCTATATAAACATGGAAATGTCTACACCGCTATGTCTATAAACATGGGAATACCTACACCGCTAACTCTATAAACATGGAAATATCTTCACCACGATCTGTATAAACATGGAAATATCTACACCGCCATCTGTATAAACATGGAAATATCTACACCGCCATCTGTATAAACATGGAAATATCTACACCGCGATCTGTATAAACATGGAAATATCTACACCGCGATCTGTATAAACATGGAAATATCTACACCGCGATCTGTATAAACATGGAAATATCTACACCGCTATCTGTATAAACATGGAAATATCTACAGAGCTATCTCTATAAACATGGAAATATCTACACCGCCATCTGTACAAACATGGAAATACCTACAAAGTCATCTGTATAAACAAGGAAATATCTGCAAAGCCATCTGTATAAACATGGAAATATCTACACAGCCATCTGTATATACATGGAAATATCTACACCGCTATCTGTATAAACATGGTAATATCTACACCGCCATCTATATAAACATGGAAATATCTACACCGCCATCTGTATAAACATGGAAATATCTACAATGCCATCTGTAGAAAGATGGAAATATCTACACCGCAATCTGTGTAAACATGGAAATATCTACACCGATATCTGTAAAAACATGGAAATATCTACACCGCTATCTGTATAAACATGGAAATATCTACACCACCATCTGTATAAACATGGAAATATCTACATCGCGATCTGTATAAACGTGGAAATATCTACACCGCTATCTGTATAAACATGGAAATATCTACACCGCTATCTGTATAAATATGGAAATATCTACACAGCTATCTCTATAAACATGGAAATATCTACACCGCCATCGGTATAAACATGGAAATACCTACAAAGTCATCTGTATAAACATGGAAATATCTACAAAGCCATCTGTATAAACATGGAAATATCTACACAGCCATCTGTATATACATGGAAAAATCTACACCGCAATCTCTATAAACATGGAAGTAACTACACCGCTATTTGTATAAACAAGGAAATTTCTACACCATGATCTGTATAAACATGGCAATATTTACACCGCTATCTGTATAAACATGGAAATTTCTACACCGTTATCTGTATAAATATGGAAATATCTACACCGCTATCTCTATAAACATGGAAATATCTGCAACGCCATCTGTATAAACATGGAAATACCTATACAGTCATCTGTGTAAACATGGAAATATCTACACCACCATCTGTATAAACATGGAAATATCTACAATGCCATCTGTATACACATGGAAATACCTACACGGCAATCTGTGTATAGATGGAAACATCAACACCGCCATCTGTAAAAACTTGGAAATATCTACACTGCTATCTCTATAAACATGGAAATATCTACACTGCGGTCTGTATAAACATGGAAATATCTACACCGGTATCTGTATAAACATGGAAATATCTACACCATGATCTGTATAAACATGGAAATATATAGACCGCTATCTGTATAAACATGGAAATATCTGCACCGCTATCTCTATAGACATGGAAATATCTACAAAGCCATCTGTATAAACATGGAAATACCTACACAGTCATGTGTAGGAACATGGAAATATCTACACTGCCATCTGTATAAACATAGAAATATCTACACAGCCCTCTTTATTAATATGGAGATATCTGTATAGGCATCTGTATAAACATGGAAATATCTGCACCGCTCTCTGTATAAACATGGAAATACCTACACCGCTGTCTCTATAAACATGGAAATATGTACACCGCAATGTATATAAACATGGAAATATCTCCACTGCTGTCTGTATAAACATGGAAATATCTCCACCGTTATCTGTATAAACATGGAAATATCTACAGCGCCATCTCTATAAACATTGAAATATCTACACTGCCATCTGTAAAAACATGGAAATATCTACACAGTCATCTGAATAAACATGGAAATATCTACACCACCATCTGTATAAACATGGAAATACCTACAATACCATCTGTATATACATGGAAATATCTACACACACATCTGTATAAATATGGAAATATCTACACCGCCATCTGTATAAACATGGAAATATCTACACTGCCATCTGTAGAAAGATGGAAATATCTACACCGCTATCTCTATAAATATGGAAATATCTACACTGCCATCTCTATAAACATGAAAATATCTACACTGCTATCTCCATAAAGATGGAAGTATCTACTCCGCCATGTGTATAAACACGGAAATATCTACACCACCATCTGTGTAAAAATGGAAATATCTACACCGCTCTCTGTATAAACATGGAAATATCTACACCGCCATCTGCATGTCCATGGAAATATCTACGCCACCATCTGTTTAAACATGGATATATCTACACGACCATCTGTGTATGGATGGAAATATCAACACCGCCATCTGTACAAACATGGAAATATCTACACCGCTATCTCTATAAACATGGAAATGTGTGCACTGCCATCTGTAAAAACATGGAAATACCTATACAGTCACCTGTATAAACATGGAAATATCTACAATGACATCTGTATACACATGGAAATATCTACACAGCCATTTGTATAAACATGTAAATATCTACACTGCTATCTCTATAAACATGGAAATATCTACACCGCCATCTCTATAAACATGAAAATATCTACACTGCCATCTCCATAAACATGGAACTAACTACTCCGCCATCTGTATAAACATGGAAACATCTACACCGCCATCTGTGTGAATAAGGAAATATCTACAATGCCATCTGTATAAAGATATAAATATCTGCACCGCGAGCTGTATAAACATGGAAATATCTACATCGCTATCTGTATAAACGTGGAAATACCAACACCGCTATCGGTATAAACATGGAAATATCTACAACGCCATCTATATAAACATGGAAATGTCTACACCGCTATGTCTATAAACATGGAAATACCTACACCGCTATCTCTATAAACATGGAAATATCTACACAGCTATCTGTATAAACATGGATATATCTACACCGCGATCTGTATAAACATGGAAATATCTACACCGCGATCTGTATAAACATGGAAATACCTTCACCACGATCTGTATAAACATGGAATTATCTACACCGCTATCTGTATAAACATGGAAATATCTACACCGCCATCTATATAAACATGGAAATATCTACAATGCCATCTGTATAAACATGGTAATATCTACACCACGATCTGCATAAACATAGAAATATCTACACCGCGATCTGTATAAACATGGAAATATCTACACCGCTATCTGTATAAACATGGAAAAATCTACACAGCTATCTGTATAAATATGGAAATATCTACACAGCTATCTCTATAAACATGGAAATATCTACACCGCCATCTGTATAAACATGGAAATACCTACAAAGTCATCTGTATAAACATGGAAATATCTACAAAGCCATCTGTATAAACATGGAAATATCTACACAGCCATCTGTATATACATGGAAATATCTACACCGCTATCTGTATAAACATGGAAATAACCACACCGCTATTTGTATAAACAAGGAAATATCTACACCATGATCTGTATAAACATGGCAATATTTACACCGCTATCTGTATAAACATGGAAATTTCTACACCGTTATCTGTATAAATATGGAAATATCTACACCGCTATCTCTATAAACATGGAAATATCTGCACTGCCATCTGTATAAACATGGCAATACCTATACAGTCATCTGTGTAAACATGGAAATATCTACACCACCATCTGTATAAACATGGAAATATCTACAGTGCCATCTGTATACACATGGAAATACCTACACGGCAATCTGTGTATAGATGGAAACATCAACACCGCCATCTGTAAAAACTTGGAAATATCTACACTGCTATCTCTATAAACATGGAAATACCTACACTGCGGTCTGTATAAACATGGAAATATCTACACCGGTATCTGTATAAACATGGAAATATCTACACCATGATCTGTATAAACATGGAAATATATACACCTCTATCTGTATAAACATGGAAATATCTGCACCGCTATCTCTATAGACATGGAAATATCTACAAAGCCATCTGTATAAACATGGAAATACCTACACAGTCATGTGTAGCAACATAGAAATATCTACACTGCCATTTGTATAAACATAGAAATATCTACACAGCACTCTGTATAAATATGGAGATATCTGCATAGGCATCTGTGTAAACATGGAAATATCTACACCGCTCTCTGAATAAACATGGAAATATCTACACCGCCATCTGCATGTCCATGGAAATATCTACGCCGCCATCTGTTTAAACATGGAAATCTCTACACGGCCATCTGTGTATAGATGGAAATATCAACACCGCCATCTGTACAAACATGGAAATATCTACACCACTATCTCTATAAACATGGAAATGTGTGCACTGCCATCTGTAAAAACATGGAAATACCTATACAGTCAACTGTATAAACATCGAAATATCTACAACGCCATCTGTCTACACATGGAAATATCTACACACCCATCTGTATAAACATGTAAATATCTACAGTGCTATCTCTATAATCATGGAAATATCTACACCGCCATCTCTATAAACATGAAAATATCTACACTGCCATCTCCATAAACATGGAACTAACTTCTCCGCCTTCTGTATAAACATGGAAAAATCTACACCGCCATCTGTGTGAATAAGGAAATATCTACAATGCCATCTGTAGAAAGATATCAATATCTGCACCGCGAGCTGTATAAACATGGAAATATCTACATCGCTATCTGTATAAACGTGGAAATACCAAAACCGCTATCGGTATAAACATGGAAATATCTGCACCGCTATCTCTATAGACATGGAAATATCTACAAAGCCATCTGTATAAACATGGAAATACCTACACAGTCATGTGTAGGAACATGGAAATATCTACATTGTCATCTGTATAAACCTAGAAATATCTACACAGCCCTCTGTATAAATATGGAGATATCTGCATAGGCATCTGTATAAACATGGAAATATCTACACCGCTATCTGTATAAACATGGAAATACCTACACCGCTGTCTCTATAAACATTGAAATATCTATACTGCCATCTGTAAAAACATGGAAATATCTACACAGTCATCTGAATAAACATGGAAATATCTACACCACCATCTGTATAAACATGGAAATACCTACAATACCATCTGTATACACATGGAAATATCTACACAGACATCTGTATAAATATGGAAATATCTACACCGCCATCTGTATAAACATGGAAATATCTACACTGCCATCTGTAGAAAGATGGAAATATATACACCGCTATCTCTATAAATATGGAAATATCTACACCGCCATCTCTATAAACATGAAAATATCTACACTGCCATCTCCATAAAGATGGAAGTATCTACTCCGCCATGTGTATAAACACGGAAATATCTACACCACCATCTGTGTAAACATGGAAATATCTACACCGCTCTCTGTATAAACATGGAAATATCTACACCGCCATCTGCATGTCCATGGAAATATCTACGCCGCCATCTGTTTAAACATGGATATATCTACACGACCATCTGTGTATAGATGGAAATATCAACACCGCCATCTGTACAAACATGGAAATATCTACACCGCTATCTCTATAAACATTGAAATGTGTGCACTGCCATCTGTAAAAACATGGAAATACCTATACAGTCATCTGTATAAACATGGAAATATCTACAATGCCATCTGTATACATATGGAAATATCTACACAGCCATCTGTATAAACATGTAAATATCTACACTGCTATCTCTATAAACATGGAAATATCTACACCGCCATCTCTATAAACATGAAAATATCTACACTGCCATCTCCATAAACATGGAACTAACTACTCTGCCATCTGTATAATCATGGAAACATCTACACCGCCATCTGTGTGAATAAGGAAATATCTACAATGCCATCTGTATAAAGATATAAATATCTGCACCGCGAGCTGTATAAACATGGAAATATCTACATCGCTATCTGTATAAACGTGGAAATAGCAACACCGCTATCGGTATAAACATGGAAATATCTACAACGCCATCTATATAAACATGGAAATGTCTACACCGCTATGTCTATAAACATGGAAATACCTACACCGCTATCTCTATAAACATGGAAATATCTACACAGCTATCTGTATAAACATGGAAATATCTACACCGCTATCTGTATAAACATGGAAATATCTACACTGCGATCTGTATAAACATGGAAATATCTACACCGCGATCTGTATAAACATGGAAATATCTTCACCACGATCTGTATAAACATGGAAATATCTACACCGCTATCTGTATAAACATGGAAATATCTACACCGCCATCTGTATAAACATGGAAATATCTACAATGCCATCTGTATAAACATGGAAATGTCTACACCGCGATCTGTATAAACATGGAAATATCTACACCGAGATCTGTATAAACATGGAAATATCTACACCGCTATCTGTATAAAGATGGAAATATCTACACAGCTATCTCTATAAACATGGAAATATCTACACCGCCATCTGTATAAACATGGAAATACCTACAAAGTCATCTGTATAAACATGGAAATATGTACAAAGCCATCTGTATAAACATGGAAATATCTACACAGCCATCTGTATATACATGGAAATATCTACACCGCTATCTGTGTAAACATGGTAATAACTACACCGCCATCTATATAAACATGGAAATATCTACACCGCCATCTGTATAAACATGGAAATATCTACAATGCCATCTGTAGAAAGATGGAAATATCTACACCGCAATCTGTGTAAACATGGAAATATCTACACCGATATCTGTAAAAACATGGAAATATCTACACCGCTATCTGTATAAACATGAAAATATCTACACCGCGATCTGTATAAACATGGAAATATCTACACCGCGATCTGTATAAACATGGAAATATCTACACCGCTATCTGTATAAACATGGAAATATCTACACAGCTATCTGTATAAATATGGAAATATCTACACAGCTATCTCTATAAACATGGAAATATCTACCCCGCAATCTGTATAAACATGGAAATACCCACAAAGTCATCTGTATAAACATGGAAATATCTACAAAGCCATCTGTATAAACATGGAAATATCTACACAGCCATCAGTATATACATGGAAATATCTACACCGCTATCTGTATAAACATGGAAATAACTACACTGCTATTTGTATAAACAAGGAAATATCTACACCATGATCTGTATAAACATGGCAATATTTACACCGCTATCTGTATAAACATGGAAATTTCTACACCGTTATCTGTATAAATATGGAAATATCTACACCGCTATCTCTATAAACATGGAAATATCTGCACCGCCATCTGTATAAACATGGCAATACCTATACAGTCATCTGTGTAAACATGGAAATATCTACACCACCATCTGTATAAACATGGAAATACCTACAAAGTCATCTGTATAAACATGGAAATATCTACAAAGCCATCTGTATAAACATGGAAATATCTACACAGCCATCAGTATATACGTGGAAATATCTACACCGCTATCGGTATAGACATGGAAATAACTACACCGCTATTTGTATAAACAAGGAAATATCTACACCATGATCTGTATAAACATGGCAATATTTACACCGCTATCTGTATAAACATGGAAATTTCTACACCGTTATCTGTATAAATATGGAAATATCTACACCGCTATCTCTATAAACATGGAAATATCTGCACCGCCATCTGTATAAACCTGGCAATACCTATAAAGTCATCTGTGTAAACATGGAAATATCAACAACGCCATCTATATAAACATGGAAATGTCTACACCGCTATGTCTATAAACATGGAAATACCTACACCGCTAACTCTATAAACATGGAAATATCTTCACCACGATCTGTATAAACATGGAAATATCTACACCGCTATCTGTATAAACATGGAAATCTCTACACCGCCATCTGTATAAACTTGGAAATATCTACACCGCGATCTGTATAAACATGGAAATATCTACACCGCGATCTGTATAAACATGGAAATATCTACACCGCGATCTGTATAAACATGGAAATAACTACACCGCTATCTGTATAAACATGGAAATATCTACAGAGCTATCTCTATAAACATGGAAATATCTACACCGCCATCTGTACAAACATGGAAATACCTACAAAGTCATCTGTATAAACAAGGAAATATCTGCAAAGCCATCTGTATAAACATGGAAATATCTACACAGCCATCTGTATATACATGGAAATATCTACACCGCTATCTGTATAAACATGGTAATATCTACACCGCCATCTATATAAACATGGAAATATCTACACCGCCATCTGTATAAACATGGAAATATCTACAATGCCATCTGTAGAAAGATGGAAATATCTACACCGCAATCTGTGTAAACATGGAAATATCTACACCGATATCTGTAAACACATGGAAATACCTACACCGCTATCTGTATAAACATGGAAATATCTACACCGCGATCTGTATAAACATGGAAATATCTACACCGCGATCTGTATAAACGTGGAAATATCTACACCGCTATCTGTATAAACATGGAAATATCTACACCGCTATCTGTATAAATATGGAAATATCTACACAGCTATCTCTATAAACATGGAAATATCTACACCGCCATCTGTATAAACATGGAAATACCTACAAAGTCATCTGTATAAACATGGAAATATGTACAAAGCCATCTGTATAAACATGGAAATATCTACACAGCCATCTGTATATACATGGAAATATCTACACCGCTATCTGTGTAAACATGGTAATAACTACACCGCCATCTATATAAACATGGAAATATCTACACCGCCATCTGTATAAACATGGAAATATCTACAATGCCATCTGTAGAAAGATGGAAATATCTACACCGCAATCTGTGTAAACATGGAAATATCTACACCGATATCTGTAAAAACATGGAAATATCTACACCGCTATCTGTATAAACATGAAAATATCTACACCGCGATCTGTATAAACATGGAAATATCTACACCGCGATCTGTATAAACATGGAAATATCTACACCGCTATCTGTATAAACATGGAAATATCTACACAGCTATCTGTATAAATATGGAAATATCTACACAGCTATCTCTATAAACATGGAAATATCTACCCCGCAATCTGTATAAACATGGAAATACCCACAAAGTCATCTGTATAAACATGGAAATATCTACAAAGCCATCTGTATAAACATGGAAATATCTACACAGCCATCAGTATATACATGGAAATATCTACACCGCTATCTGTATAAACATGGAAATAACTACACTGCTATTTGTATAAACAAGGAAATATCTACACCATGATCTGTATAAACATGGCAATATTTACACCGCTATCTGTATAAACATGGAAATTTCTACACCGTTATCTGTATAAATATGGAAATATCTACACCGCTATCTCTATAAACATGGAAATATCTGCACCGCCATCTGTATAAACATGGCAATACCTATACAGTCATCTGTGTAAACATGGAAATATCTACACCACCATCTGTATAAACATGGAAATACCTACAAAGTCATCTGTATAAACATGGAAATATCTACAAAGCCATCTGTATAAACATGGAAATATCTACACAGCCATCAGTATATACGTGGAAATATCTACACCGCTATCGGTATAGACATGGAAATAACTACACCGCTATTTGTATAAACAAGGAAATATCTACACCATGATCTGTATAAACATGGCAATATTTACACCGCTATCTGTATAAACATGGAAATTTCTACACCGTTATCTGTATAAATATGGAAATATCTACACCGCTATCTCTATAAACATGGAAATATCTGCACCGCCATCTGTATAAACCTGGCAATACCTATAAAGTCATCTGTGTAAACATGGAAATATCAACAACGCCATCTATATAAACATGGAAATGTCTACACCGCTATGTCTATAAACATGGAAATACCTACACCGCTAACTCTATAAACATGGAAATATCTTCACCACGATCTGTATAAACATGGAAATATCTACACCGCTATCTGTATAAACATGGAAATCTCTACACCGCCATCTGTATAAACATGGAAATATCTACACCGCGATCTGTATAAACATGGAAATATCTACACCGCGATCTGTATAAACATGGAAATATCTACACCGCGATCTGTATAAACATGGAAATAACTACACCGCTATCTGTATAAACATGGAAATATCTACAGAGCTATCTCTATAAACATGGAAATATCTACACCGCCATCTGTACAAACATGGAAATACCTACAAAGTCATCTGTATAAACAAGGAAATATCTGCAAAGCCATCTGTATAAACATGGAAATATCTACACAGCCATCTGTATATACATGGAAATATCTACACCGCTATCTGTATAAACATGGTAATATCTACACCGCCATCTATATAAACATGGAAATATCTACACCGCCATCTGTATAAACATGGAAATATCTACAATGCCATCTGTAGAAAGATGGAAATATCTACACCGCAATCTGTGTAAACATGGAAATATCTACACCGATATCTGTAAAAACATGGAAATACCTACACCGCTATCTGTATAAACATGGAAATATCTACACCGCGATCTGTATAAACATGGAAATATCTACACCGCGATCTGTATAAACGTGGAAATATCTACACCGCTATCTGTATAAACATGGAAATATCTACACCGCTATCTGTATAAATATGGAAATATCTACACAGCTATCTCTATAAACATGGAAATATCTACACCACCATCTGTATAAACATGGAAATACCTACAAAGTCATCTGTATAAACATGGAAATATCTACAAAGCCATCTGTATAAACATGGAAATATCTACACAGCCATCAGTATATACGTGGAAATATCTACACCGCTATCGGTATAGACATGGAAATAACTACACCGCTATTTGTATAAACAAGGAAATATCTACACCATGATCTGTATAAACATGGCAATATTTACACCGCTATCTGTATAAACATGGAAATTTCTACACCGTTATCTGTATAAATATGGAAATATCTACACCGCTATCTCTATAAACATGGAAATATCTGCACCGCCATCTGTATAAACCTGGCAATACCTATAAAGTCATCTGTGTAAACATGGAAATATCAACAACGCCATCTATATAAACATGGAAATGTCTACACCGCTATGTCTATAAACATGGAAATACCTACACCGCTAACTCTATAAACATGGAAATATCTTCACCACGATCTGTATAAACATGGAAATATCTACACCGCTATCTGTATAAACATGGAAATCTCTACACCGCCATCTGTATAAACATGGAAATATCTACACCGCGATCTGTATAAACATGGAAATATCTACACCGCGATCTGTATAAACATGGAAATATCTACACCGCGATCTGTATAAACATGGAAATATCTACACCGCTATCTGTATAAACATGGAAATATCTACAGAGCTATCTCTATAAACATGGAAATATCTACACCGCCATCTGTACAAACATGGAAATACCTACAAAGTCATCTGTATAAACAAGGAAATATCTGCAAAGCCATCTGTATAAACATGGAAATATCTACACAGCCATCTGTATATACATGGAAATATCTACACCGCTATCTGTATAAACATGGTAATATCTACACCGCCATCTATATAAACATGGAAATATCTACACCGCCATCTGTATAAACATGGAAATATCTACAATGCCATCTGTAGAAAGATGGAAATATCTACACCGCAATCTCTGTAAACATGGAAATATCTACACCGATATCTGTAAAAACATGGAAATACCTACACCGCTATCTGTATAAACATGGAAATATCTACACCGCGATCTGTATAAACATGGAAATATCTACACCGCGATCTGTATAAACGTGGAAATATCTACACCGCTATCTGTATAAACATGGAAATATCTACACCGCTATCTGTATAAATATGGAAATATCTACACAGCTATCTCTATAAACATGGAAATATCTACACCGCCATCTGTATAAACATGGAAATACCTACAAAGTCATCTGTATAAACATGGAAATATCTACAAAGCCATCTGTATAAACATGGAAATATCTACACAGCCATCAGTATATACATGGAAATATCTACACCGCTATCTGTATAAACATGGAAATAACTACACTGCTATTTGTATAAACAAGGAAATATCTACACCATGATCTGTATAAACATGGCAATATTTACACCGCTATCTGTATAAACATGGAAATTTCTACACCGTTATCTGTATAAATATGGAAATATCTACACCGCTATCTCTATAAACATGGAAATATCTGCACCGCCATCTGTATAAACATGGCAATACCTATACAGTCATCTGTGTAAACATGGAAATATCTACACCACCATCTGTATAAACATGGAAATACCTACAAAGTCATCTGTATAAACATGGAAATATCTACAAAGCCATCTGTATAAACATGGAAATATCTACACAGCCATCAGTATATACGTGGAAATATCTACACCGCTATCGGTATAGACATGGAAATAACTACACCGCTATTTGTATAAACAAGGAAATATCTACACCATGATCTGTATAAACATGGCAATATTTACACCGCTATCTGTATAAACATGGAAATTTCTACACCGTTATCTGTATAAATATGGAAATATCTACACCGCTATCTCTATAAACATGGAAATATCTGCACCGCCATCTGTATAAACCGGGCAATACCTATAAAGTCATCTGTGTAAACATGGAAATATCAACAACGCCATCTATATAAACATGGAAATGTCTACACCGCTATGTCTATAAACATGGAAATACCTACACCGCTAACTCTATAAACATGGAAATATCTTCACCACGATCTGTATAAACATGGAAATATCTACACCGCTATCTGTATAAACATGGAAATCTCTACACCGCCATCTGTATAAACATGGAAATATCTACACCGCGATCTGTATAAACATGGAAATATCTACACCGCGATCTGTATAAACATGGAAATATCTACACCGCGATCTGTATAAACATGGAAATATCTACACCGCTATCTGTATAAACATGGAAATATCTACAGAGCTATCTCTATAAACATGGAAATATCTACACCGCCATCTGTACAAACATGGAAATACCTACAAAGTCATCTGTATAAACAAGGAAATATCTGCAAAGCCATCTGTATAAACATGGAAATATCTACACAGCCATCTGTATATACATGGAAATATCTACACCGCTATCTGTATAAACATGGTAATATCTACACCGCCATCTATATAAACATGGAAATATCTACACCGCCATCTGTATAAACATGGAAATATCTACAATGCCATCTGTAGAAAGATGGAAATATCTACACCGCAATCTGTGTAAACATGGAAATATCTACACCGATATCTGTAAAAACATGGAAATACCTACACCGCTATCTGTATAAACATGGAAATATCTACACCGCGATCTGTATAAACATGGAAATATCTACACCGCGATCTGTATAAACGTGGAAATATCTACACCGCTATCTGTATAAACATGGAAATATCTACACCGCTATCTGTATAAATATGGAAATATCTACACAGCTATCTCTATAAACATGGAAATATCTACACCGCCATCTGTATAAACATGGAAATACCTACAAAGTCATCTGTATAAACATGGAAATATCTACAAAGCCATCTGTATAAACATGGAAATATCTACACAGCCATCAGTATATACATGGAAATATCTACACCGCTATCTGTATAAACATGGAAATAACTACACTGCTATTTGTATAAACAAGGAAATATCTACACCATGATCTGTATAAACATGGCAATATTTACACCGCTATCTGTATAAACATGGAAATTTCTACACCGTTATCTGTATAAATATGGAAATATCTACACCGCTATCTCTATAAACATGGAAATATCTGCACCGCCATCTGTATAAACATGGCAATACCTATACAGTCATCTGTGTAAACATGGAAATATCTACACCACCATCTGTATAAACATGGAAATACCTACAAAGTCATCTGTATAAACATGGAAATATCTACAAAGCCATCTGTATAAACATGGAAATATCTACACAGCCATCAGTATATACGTGGAAATATCTACACCGCTATCGGTATAGACATGGAAATAACTACACCGCTATTTGTATAAACAAGGAAATATCTACACCATGATCTGTATAAACATGGCAATATTTACACCGCTATCTGTATAAACATGGAAATTTCTACACCGTTATCTGTATAAATATGGAAATATCTACACCGCTATCTCTATAAACATGGAAATATCTGCACCGCCATCTGTATAAACCGGGCAATACCTATAAAGTCATCTGTGTAAACATGGAAATATCAACAACGCCATCTATATAAACATGGAAATGTCTACACCGCTATGTCTATAAACATGGAAATACCTACACCGCTAACTCTATAAACATGGAAATATCTTCACCACGATCTGTATAAACATGGAAATATCTACACCGCTATCTGTATAAACATGGAAATCTCTACACCGCCATCTGTATAAACATGGAAATATCTACACCGCGATCTGTATAAACATGGAAATATCTACACCGCGATCTGTATAAACATGGAAATATCTACACCGCGATCTGTATAAACATGGAAATATCTACACCGCTATCTGTATAAACATGGAAATATCTACAGAGCTATCTCTATAAACATGGAAATATCTACACCGCCATCTGTACAAACATGGAAATACCTACAAAGTCATCTGTATAAACAAGGAAATATCTGCAAAGCCATCTGTATAAACATGGAAATATCTACACAGCCATCTGTATATACATGGAAATATCTACACCGCTATCTGTATAAACATGGTAATATCTACACCGCCATCTATATAAACATGGAAATATCTACACCGCCATCTGTATAAACATGGAAATATCTACAATGCCATCTGTAGAAAGATGGAAATATCTACACCGCAATCTGTGTAAACATGGAAATATCTACACCGATATCTGTAAAAACATGGAAATACCTACACCGCTATCTGTATAAACATGGAAATATCTACACCGCGATCTGTATAAACATGGAAATATCTACACCGCGATCTGTATAAACGTGGAAATATCTACACCGCTATCTGTATAAACATGGAAATATCTACACCGCTATCTGTATAAATATGGAAATATCTACACAGCTATCTCTATAAACATGGAAATATCTACACCGCCATCTGTATAAACATGGAAATACCTACAAAGTCATCTGTATAAACATGGAAATATCTACAAAGCCATCTGTATAAACATGGAAATATCTACACAGCCATCTGTATATACATGGAAAAATCTACACCGCAATCTCTATAAACATGGAAGTAACTACACCGCTATTTGTATAAACAAGGAAATATCTACACCATGATCTGTATAAACATGGCAATATTTACACCGCTATCTGTATAAACATGGAAATTTCTACACCGTTATCTGTATAAATATGGAAATATCTACACCGCTATCTCTATAAACATGGAAATATCTGCAACGCCATCTGTATAAACATGGAAATACATATACAGTCATCTGTGTAAACATGGAAATATCTACACCACCATCTGTATAAACATGGAAATATCTACAATGCCATCTGTATACACATGGAAATACCTACACGGCAATCTGTGTATAGATGGAAACATCAACACCGCCATCTGTAAAAACTTGGAAATATCTACACTGCTATCTCTATAAACATGGAAATATCTACACTGCGGTCTGTATAAACATGGAAATATCTACACCGGTATCTGTATAAACATGGAAATATCTACACCATGATCTGTATAAACATGGAAATATATACACCACTATCTGTATAAACATGGAAATATCTGCACCGCTATCTCTATAGACATGGAAATATCTACAAAGCCATCTGTATAAACATGGAAATACCTACACAGTCATGTGTAGGAACATGGAAATATCTACACTGCCATCTGTATAAACATAGAAATATCTACACAGCCCTCTTTATTAATATGGAGATATCTGTATAGGCATCTGTATAAACATGGAAATATCTGCACCGCTCTCTGTATAAACATGGAAATACCTACACCGCTGTCTCTATAAACATGGAAATATGTACACCGCAATGTATATAAACATGGAAATATCTCCACTGCTGTCTGTATAAACATGGAAATATCTCCACCGTTATCTGTATAAACATGGAAATATCTACAGCGCCATCTCTATAAACATTGAAATATCTATACTGCCATCTGTAAAAACATGGAAATATCTACACAGTCATCTGAATAAACATGCAAATATCTACACCACCATCTGTATAAACATGGAAATACCTACAATACCATCTGTATATACATGGAAATATCTACACACACATCTGTATAAATATGGAAATATCTACACCGCCATCTGTATAAACATGGAAATATCTACACTGCCATCTGTAGAAAGATGGAAATATCTACACCGATATCTCTATAAATATGGAAATATCTACACTGCCATCTCTATAAACATGAAAATATCTACACTGCTATCTCCATAAAGATGGAAGTATCTACTCCGCCATGTGTATAAACACGGAAATATCTACACCACCATCTGTGTAAAAATGGAAATATCTACACCGCTCTCTGTATAAACATGGAAATATCTACACCGCCATCTGCATGTCCATGGAAATATCTACGCCACCATCTGTTTAAACATGGATATATCTACACGACCATCTGTGTATGGATGGAAATATCAACACCGCCATCTGTACAAACATGGAAATATCTACACCGCTATCTCTATAAACATGGAAATGTGTGCACTGCCATCTGTAAAAACATGGAAATACCTATACAGTCACCTGTATAAACATGGAAATATCTACAATGACATCTGTATACACATGGAAATATCTACACAGCCATTTGTATAAACATGTAAATATCTACACTGCTATCTCTATAAACATGGAAATATCTACACCGCCATCTCTATAAACATGAAAATATCTACACTGCCATCTCCATAAACATGGAACTAACTACTCCGCCATCTGCATAAACATGGAAACATCTACACCGCCATCTGTGTGAATAAGGAAATATCTACAATGCCATCTGTATAAAGATATAAATATCTGCACCGCGAGCTGTATAAACATGGAAATATCTACATCGCTATCTGTATAAACGTGGAAATACCAACACCGCTATCGGTATAAACATGGAAATATCTACAACGCCATCTATATAAACATGGAAATGTCTACACCGCTATGTCTATAAACATGGAAATACCTACACCGCTATCTCAATAAACATGGAAATATCTACACAGCTATCTGTATAAACATGGATATATCTACACCGCGATCTGTATAAACATGGAAATATCTACACCGCAATCTGTATAAACATGGAAATACCTTCACCACGATCTGTATAAACATGGAATTATCTACACCGCTATCTGTATAAACATGGAAATATCTACACCGCCATCTATATAAACATGGAAATATCTACAATGCCATCTGTATAAACATGGTAATATCTACACCACGATCTGCATAAACATAGAAATATCTACACCGCGATCTGTATAAACATGGAAATATCTACACCGCTATCTGTATAAACATGGAAATATCTACACAGCTATCTCTATAAACATGGAAATATCTACACCGCCATCTGTATAAACATGGAAAAACCTACAAAGTCATCTGTATAAACATGGAAATATGTACAAAGCCATCTGTATAAACATGGAAATATCTACACAGCCATCTGTATATACATGGAAATATCTACACCGCTATCTGTATAAACATGGTAATACCTACACCGCCATCTATATAAACATGGAAATATCTACACCGCCATCTGTATAAACATGGAAATATCTACAATGCCATCTGTAGAAAGATGGAAATATCTACACCGCAATCTGTGTAAACATGGAAATATCTACACCGATATCTGTAAAAACATGGAAATATCTACACCGCTATCTGTATAAACATGAAAATATCTACACCGCGATCTGTATAAACATGGAAATATCTACACCGTGATCTGTATAAACATGGAAATATCTACACCGCTATCTGTATAAACATGGAAATATCTACACCGCGATCTGTATAAACATGGAAATATCTTCACCACGATCTGTATAAACATGGAAATATCTACACCGCTATCTGTATAAACATGGAAATATCTACACCGCCATCTGTATAAACATGGAAATATCTACAATGCCATCTGTATAAACATGGAAATATCTACACCGCGATCTGTATAAACATGGAAATATCTACACCGCTATCTGTATAAACATGGAAATACCTACACAGCCATCTGTATATACATGGAAATATCTACACCGCGATCTGTATAAACATGGAAATATCTACACCGCGATCTGTATAAACATGGAAATATCTACACCGCTATCTGTATAAACATGGAAATATCTACACAGCCATCTGTATATACATGGAAATATCTACACTGCTATCTGTATAAACATGGTAATATCTACACCACCATCTATAAAAATATGGAAATATCTACACCGCCATCTGTATAAACATGGAAATATCTACAATGCCATCTGTAGAAAGATGGAAATATCCACACCGCAATCTGTTTAAACATGGAAATATCTACAGCGATATCTGTAAAAACATGGAAATATCTACACCGCTATCTGTATAAACATGGAAATATCTACACCGCGATCTGTATAAACATGGAAATATCTACACCGCGATCTGTATAAACATGGAAATATCTACACCGCGATCTGTATAAACATGGATATATCTACACCGCTATCTGTATAAATATGGAAATATCTACACAGCTATCTCTATAAACATGGAAATATCTACACCGCCATCTGTATAAACATGGGAATACCTACAAAGTCATCTGTATAAACATGGAAATTTCTACAAAGCCATCTGTATAAACATGGAAATATCTACACAGCCATCTGTATATACATGGAAATATCTACACCGCAATCTGTATAAACATGGAAATAGCTACACCGCTATTTGTATAAACAAGGAAATATCTACACCATGATCTGTATAAACATGGCAATATTTACACCGCTATCTGTATAAACATGGAAATTTCTACACCGTTATCTGTATAAATATGGAAATATCTACACCGCTATCTCTATAAACATGGAAATATCTGCACCGCCATCTGTATAAACATGGCAATACCTATAAAGTCATCTGTGTAAACATGGAAATATCTACACCACCATCTGTATAAACATGGAAATATCTACAATGCCATCTGTATACACATGGAAATACGTACACAGCAATCTGTGTATAGATGGAAACATCAACACCGCCATCTGTAAAAACTTGGAAATATCTACACTGCTATCTCTATAAACATGGAAATATCTACACTGCGGTCTGTATAAACATGGAAATATCTACACCGGTGTCTGCATAAACATGGAAATATCTACACCATGATCTGTATAAACATGGAAATATATACACCGCTATCTGTATAAACATGGAAATATCTGCACCGCTATCTCTATAGACATGGAAATATCTACAAAGCCATCTGTATAAACATGGAAATACCTACACAGTCATGTGTAGGAACATGGAAATACCTACACTGCCATCTGTATAAACATAGAAATATCTACACAGCCCTCTGTATAAATATGGAGATATCTGCATAGGCATCTGTATAAACATGGAAATATCTGCACCGCCATCTGTATAAACATGGAAATACCTACATCACTGTCTCTATAAACATGGAAATATGTACACTGCTATGTATATAAACATGGAAATATCTCCACTGCTGTCTGTATAAACATGGAAATATCTACAGCGCCATCTCTATAAACATTGAAATATCTACACTGCCATCTGTAAAAACATGGAAATATCTACACAGTCATCTGAATAAACATGGAAATATCTACACCACCATCTGTATAAACATGGAAATACCTACAATACAATCTGTATACACATGGAAATATCTACACAGACATCTGTATAAATATGGAAATATCTACACCGCCATCTGTATAAACATGGAAATATCTACACTGCCATCTGTAGAAAGATGGAAATATCTACACCGCTATCTCTATAAATATGGAAATATATACACCGCCATCTCTATAAACATGAAAATATCTACACTGCCATCTTCATAAAGATGGAAGTATCTACTCCGCCATGTGTATAAACACGGAAATATCTACACCACCATCTGTGTAAACATGGAAATATCTACACCGCGCTCTGTATAAACATGGAAATATCTACACCGCCATCTGCATGTCCATGGAAATATCTACGCCGCCATCTGTTTAAACATGGATATATCTACACGACCATCTGTGTATAGATGGAAATATCAACACCGCCATCTGTACAAACATGGAAATATCTACACCGCTATCTCTATAAACATTGAAATGTGTGCACTGCCATCTGTAAAAACATGGAAATACCTATACAGTCATCTGTATAAACATGGAAATATCTACAATGCCATCTGTATACACATGGAAATATCTACACAGCCATCTGTATAAACATGTAAATATCTACACTGCTATCTCTATAAACATGGAAATATCTACACCGCCATCTCTATAAACATGAAAATATCTACACTGCCATCTCCATCAACATGGATCTAACTACTCCGCCATCTCTGTAAACATGGAAACATCTACACCGCCCCCTGTGTGAATAAGGAAATATCTACAATGCCATTTGTATAAAGATATAAATATCTGCACCGCGAGCTGTATAAACATGGAAATATCTACATCGCTATCTGTATAAACGTGGAAATACCAACACCGCTATCGGTATAAACATGGAAATATCTAAAACGCCATCTATATCAACATGGAAATATCTACACCGCTATGTCTATAAACATGGAAATACCTATACCGCCATCTCTATAAACATGGAAATATCTACACCGCGATCTGTATAAACCTGGAAATATCTACAATGCCATCTGTATAAACATGGAAATATCTACACCGCGATCTGTATAAACAGGGAAATATCTACACCGCGATCTGTATAAACATGGAAATATCTACACCGCTATCTGTATAAACATGGAAATATCTACACAGCCATCTGTATAGACATGGAAATATCTACACCGCGATCTGTATAAACATGGAAATATCTACACCGCGATCTGTATAAACATGGAAATATCTACACCGCTATCTGTATAAACATGGAAATATCTACACAGCCATCTGTATATACATGGAAATATCTACACCGCTATCTGTATAAACATGGTAATATCTACACCGCCATCTATATAAACATGGAAATAACTACACCGCCATCTGTATAAACATGGAAATATCTACAATGCCATCTGTAGAAAGATGGAAATATCTACACCGCAATCTGTTTAAACATGGAAATATCTACACCGATATCTGTAAAAACATGGAAATATCTACACCGCTATCTGTATAAACATGGAAATATCTACACCGCGATCTGTATAAACATGGAAATATCTACACCGGGATCTGTATTAACATGGAAATATCTACACCGCGATCTGTATAAACATGGAAATATCTACACCGCTATCTGTATAAATATGGAAATATCTACACAGCTATCTCTATAAACATGGAAATATCTACACCGCCATCTGTATAAACATGGAAATACCTACAAAGTCATCTGTATAAACATGGAAATATCTACAAAGCCATCTGTATAAACATGGAAATACCTACACAGTCATGTGTAGAAACATAGAAATATCTACACTGCCATCTGTATAAACATAGAAATATCTACACAGCCCTCTGTATAAATATGCAGATATCTGCATAGGCATCTGTATAAACATGGAAATATCTGCACCGCTATCTGTATAAACATAGAAATACCTACACCGCTGTCTCTATAAACATGGAAATATGTACACCGCTATGTATATAAACATGGAAATATCTGCACTGCTGTCTGTATAAACATGGAAATATCTCCACCGTTATCTGTATAAACATGGAAATATCTACAGCGCCATCTCTATAAACATTGAAATATCTACACTGCCATCTGTAAAAACATGGAAATATCTACACAGTCATCTGAATAAACATGGAAATATCTACACCACCATCTGTATAAACATGGAAATACCTACAATACCATCTGTATACACATGGAAATATCTACACAGACATCTGTATAAATATGGAAATATCTACACCGCCATCTGTATAAACATGGAAATGTCTACACTGCCGTCTGTAGAAAGATGGAAATATCTACACCGCTATCTCTATAAATATGGAAATATCTACACCGCCATCTCTATAAACATGAAAATATCTACACTGCCATCTCCATAAAGATGGAAGTATCTACTCCGCCATGTGTATAAACACGGAAATATCTACACCACTATCTGTGTAAACATGGAAATATCTACACCGCGCTCTGTATAAACATGGAAATATCTACACCGCCATCTGCATGTCCATGGAAATATCTACGCCGCCATCTGTTTAAACATGGATATATCTACACGACCATCTGTGTATAGATGGAAATATCAACACCGCCATCTGTACAAACATGGAAATATCTACACCGCTATCTCTATAAACATGGAAATGTGTGCACTGCCATCTGTAAAAACATGGAAATACCTATACAGTCATCTGTATAAACATGGAAATATCTACAATGCCATCTGTATACACATGGAAATATCTACACAGCCATCTGTATAAACATGTAAATATCTACACTGCTATCTCTATAAACATGGAAATATCTACACCGCCATCTCTATAAACATGAAAATATCTACACTGCCATCTCCATAAACATGGAACTAACTACTCCGCCATCTCTATAAACATGGAAACATCTACACCGCCATCTGTGTGAATAAGGAATTATCTACAATGCCATCTGTATAAAGATATAAATATCTGCACCGCGAGCTGTATAAACATGGAAATATCTACATCGCTATCTGTATAAACGTGGAAATACCAACACTGCTATCGGTATAAACATGGAAATATCTACAACGCCATCTATATAAACATGGAAATGTCTACAACGCTATGTCTATAAACATGGAAATACCTACACCGCTAACTCTATAAACATGGAAATATCTACACCGCTATCTGTATAAACATGGAAATATCTACACCGCCATCTGTATAAACATGGAAATATCTACACCGCCATCTGTATAAACATGGAAATATCTACACCGCCATCTGTATAAACATGGAAATATCTACACCGCGATCTGTATAAACATGGAAATATCTACACCGCGATCTGTATAAACATGGAAACATCTACACCGCTATCTGTATAAACATGAAAATATCTACACCGCGATCTGTATAAACATGGAAATATCTACACCGCGATCTGTATAAACATGGAAATATCTACACCGCTATCTGTCTAAACATGGAAATATCTACACAGCTATCTGTATAAATATGGAAATATCTACACAGCTATCTCTATAAACATGGAAATATCTACACCGCGATCTGTATAAACATGGAAATATCTACACCGCGATCTGTATAAACATGGAAACATCTACACCGCTATCTGTATAAACATGAAAATATCTACACCGCGATCTGTATAAACATGGAAATATCTACACCGCGATCTGTATAAACATGGAAATATCTACACCGCTATCTGTCTAAACATGGAAATATCTACACAGCTATCTGTATAAATATGGAAATATCTACACAGATATCTCTATAAACATGGAAATATCTACACCGCGATCTGTATGAACATGGAAACATCTACACCGCTATCTGTATAAACATGAAAATATCTACACCGCGATCTGTATGAACATGGAAATATCTACACCGCGATCTGTATAAACATGGAAATATCTACACCGCTATCTGTATAAACATGGAAATATCTACACAGCTATCTGTATAAATATGGAAATATCTACACAGCTATCTCTATAAACATGGAAATATCTGCACCGCCATCTGTATAAACATGGCAATACCAATACAGTCATCTGTGTAAACATGGAAATATCTACACCACCATCTGTATAAACATGGAAATATCTACAATGCCATCTGTATACACATGGAAATACGTACACGGCAATCTGTGTATAGATGGAAACATCAACACCGCCATCTGTAAAAACTTGGAAATATCTACACTGCTATCTCTATAAACATGGAAATATCTTCACTGCGGTCTGTATAAACATGGAAATATCTACACCGGTATCTGTATAAACATGGAAATATCTACACCATGATCTGTATAAACATGGAAATATATACACCGCTATCTGTATAAACATGGAAATATCTGCACCGCTATCTCTATAGACATGGAAATATCTACAAAGCCATCTGTATAAACATGGAAATACCTACACAGTCATGTGTTGGAACATGGAAATATCTACACTGCCATCTGTATAAACATAGAAATATCTACACAGCCCTCTGTATAAATATGGAGATATCTGCATAGGCATCTGTATAAACATGGAAATATCTGCACCGCTATCTGTATAAACATGGAAATACCAACACCGCTGTCTCTATAAACATGGAAATATGTACACCGCTATGTATATAAACATGGAAATATCTCCACTGCTGTCTGTATAAACATGGAAATATCTCCACCGTTATCTGTACAAACATAGAAATATCTACAGCGCCATCTCTATAAACATTGAAATATCTACACTGCCATCTGTAAAAACATGGAAATATCTACACAGTCATCTGAATAAACATGGAAATATCTACACCACCATCTGTATAAACATGGAAATACCTACAATACCATCTGTATATACATGGAAATATCTACACACACATCTGTATAAATATTGAAATATCTACACCGCCATCTGTATAAACAGGGAAATATCTACACTGCCATCTGTAGAAAGATGGAAATATCTTCACCGCTATCTCTATAAATATGGAAATATCTACACCGCCATCTCTATAAACATGAAAATATCTACAATGCTATCTCCATAAAGATGGAACTATCTACTCCGCCATGTGTATAAACACGGAAATATCTACACCACCATCTGTGTAAACATGGAAATATCTACACCGCTCTCTGTATAAACATGGAAATATGTACACCGCCATCTGCATGTCCATGGAAATATCTACGGCGCCATCTGTTTAAACATGGATATATCTACACGACCATCTGTGTATAGATGGAAATATCAACACCGCCATCTGTACGAACATGGAAATATCTACACCGCTATCTCTATAAACATGGAAATGTGTGCACTGCCATCTGTAAAAACATGTTAATACCTAAACAGTCATCTGTATAAACATGGAAATATCTACAATGCCATCTGTATACACATGGAAATATCTACACAGCCATCTGTATAAACATGTAAATATCTACACTGCTATCTCTATAAACATGGAAATATCTACACCGCCATCTCTATAAACATGAAAATATCAACACTGCCATCTCCATAAACATGGATCTAACTACTCCGCCATCTGTATAAACATGGAAACATCCACACCGCCATCTGTGTGAATAAGGAAATATCTACAATGCCATCTGTATAAAGATATAAATATCTGCACCGCGAGCTGTATAAAAATGGAAATATCTACATCGCTATCTGTATAAACGTGGAAATACCAACACCGCTATCGGTATAAACATGGAAATATCTACAGCGCCATCTATATAAACATGGAAATGTCTACACCGCTATATCTATAAACATGGAAATACCTACAGCGCTATCTCTATAAACATGGAAATATCTACACCGCTATCTGTATAAACATGGAAATATCTACACCGCTATCTGTATAAACATGGAAATATCTACACCGCGATCTGTATAAACATGGAAATATCTACACCGCGATCTGTATTAACATGGAAATATCTTCACCGCGATCTGTATAAACATGGAAATATCTACACCGCTATCGGTATAAACATGGAAATATCTACACCGCCATCTGTATAAACATGGAAATATCTACAATGCCATGTGTAGAAAGATGGAAATATCTACACAGCAATCTGTGTAAACGTGGAAATATGTACACCGATATCTGTAAAAACATGGAAATATCTACACTGCTATCTGTATAAACATGGAAATATCTACACCGCGATCTGTATAAACATGGAAATATCTACACCGCGATCTGTATAAACATGGAAATATCTACACCGCTATCTGTATAAACATGGAAATATCTACACCGCTATCTGTATAAACATGGTAATATCTTCACCGCCATGTATATAAAGATGGAAATATCTACACCGCCATCTGTATAAACATGGAAATATCTACAATGCCATCTGTATAAAGATGGAAATATCTACGCCGCAATCTGTGTAAACGTGGAAATATGTACATCGATATCTGTAAAAACATGGAAATATCTACACCGCTATCTGAATAAACATGGAAATATCTACACCGCGATCTGTATAAACATGGAAATATCTACACCGCGATCTGTATAAACATGGAAATATCTACACCGCTATCTGTATAAATATGGATATATCTACACAGCTATCTCTATAAATGCGGAAATATCTACACCGCCATCTGTATAAACATGGAAATACCAACAAAATCATCTGTATAAACATGGAAATATCTACAAAGCCATCTGTATAAACATGGAAATAACTTCACCGCTATTTGTATAAACAAGGAAATATCTACACCGTGATCTGTATAAACATGGAAATATTTACACCGCTATCTGTATAAACATGGAAATTTTTACACCGTTATCTATATAAATACGGAAATATCTACACCGCTATCTCTATAAACATGGAAATATCTACACCGCCATCTGTATAAACATGGAGATACCTATACAGGCATCTGTGTAAACATGGAAATATCTACACCACCATCTGTATAAACATGGAAATATCTACAATGCCCTCTGTATACACATGGAAATACATACACGGCAATCTGTGTATAGATGGAAACATCAACACCGCCATCTGTAAAAACTTGGAAATATCTACACTGCTATCTCTATAAACATGGAAATATCTACACTGCGGTATGTATAAACATGGAAATATCTACACCGGTATCTGTATAAACATGGAAATATCTACACCATGATCTGTATAAACATGGAAATATATACACCGCCATCTGTATAAACATGGAAATATCTGCACCGCTATCTCTATAGACATGGAAATATCTACAATGCCATCTGTATACACATGGAAATACCTACACGCCAATCTGTGTATAGATGGAAACATCAACACCGCCATCTGTAAAAACTTGGAAATATCTACACTGCTATCTCTATAAACATGGAAATATCTACACTGCGGTCTGTATAAACGTGGAAATATCTACACCGGTATCTGTATAAACATGGAAATATCTACACCATGATCTGTATAAACATGGAAATATATACACTGCTATGTGTATAAACATGGAAATATCTGCACCGCTATCTCTATAGTCATGGAAATATCTACAAAGCCATCTGTATAAACATGGAAATACCTACACAGTCATGTGTAGGAACATGGAAATATCTACACTGCCATCTGTATAAACATAGAAATATCTACACAGCCCTCTGTATAAATATGGAGATATCTGCATAGGCATCTGTATAAACATGGAAATATCTGCACCGCTATCTGTATAAACATGGAAATACCTACACCGCTGTCCCTATAAACATGGAAATATGTACACCGCTATGTATATAAACATGGAAATATCTCCACTGCTGTCTGTATAAACATGGAAATATCTCCACCGTTATCTGTATAAACTTGGAAATATCTACAGCGCCATCTCTATAAACACTGAAATATCTACACTGCCATCTGTAAAAACATGGAAATATCTACACAGTCATCTGAATAAACATGGAGATATCTACACCACCATCTGTATAAACATGGAAATACCTACAATACCATCTGTATATACATAGAAATATCTACACACACATCTCTATAAATATTGGAATATCTACACCGCCATCTGTATAAACATGGAAATATCTACACTGCCATCTGTAGAAAGATGGAAATATCTACACCGCTATCTCTATAAATATGGAAATATCTACACCGCCATCACTATAAAGATGAAAATATCTACACTGCTATCTCCATAAAGATGGAAGTATCTACTCCGCCATGTGTAAACACGGAAATATCTACACCACCATCTGTGTAAACATGGAAATATCTACACCGCTCTCCGTATAAACATGGAAATATCTACACCGCCATCTGCATGTCCATGGAAATATCTACGCCGCCATCTGTTTAAACATGGATATATCTACACGACCATCTGTGTATAGATGGAAATATCAACACCACCATCTGTACAAACATGGAAATATCTACACCGCTATCTCTATAAACATGGAAATGTGTGCACTGCCATCTGTAAAAACTTGGAAATACCTATACAGTCATCTGTATAAACATGGATATATCTACAATGCCATCTGTATACACATGGAAATATCTACACAGCCATCTGTATAAACATGTAAATATCTACACTGCTATCTCTATAAACATGGAAATATCTACACCGCCATCTCTACAAACATGAAAATATCTACACTGCCATCTCCATAAACATGGAACTAAATACTCCGCCATCTGTATAAACATGGAAACATCAACACCACCATCTGTGTGAATAAGGAAATATCTACAATGCCATCTGTATAAAGATATAAATATCTGCACCACGAGCTGTATAAACATGGAAATATCTACATCCCTATCTGTATAAACGTGGAAATACCAACACCGCTATCGGTATCAACATGGAAATATCTACAACGCCATCTATATAAACATGGAAATGTCTACACCGCTATGTCTATAAACATGGAAATACCTACACCGCTATCTTTATAAACATGGAAATATCTACACCGCTATCTATTTAAACATGGAAATATCTACACCGCTATCTGTATAAATATGGAAATATCTACACCGCTATCTGTATAAACATGGAAATATCTACACCGCGATCTATATAAACATGGAAATATCTTCACCACGATCGGTATAAACATGGAAATATCTACACCGCTATCGGTATAAACATGGAAATATCTACACCGCCATCTGTATAAACATGGAAATATCTACAACGCCATCTGTATAAACATGGAAATATCTACACCGCGACCTGTATAAACATGGAAATATCTACACCGCGATCTGTATAAACATGGAAATATCTACACCGCTATCTGTATAAACATGGAAATATCTACACAGATATCTCTATAAACATGGAAATATCTACACCGCCATCTGTATAAACATGGAAGTACCTACAAAGTCATCTGTATAAACATGGAAATATCTACAAAGCCATCTGTATAAACATGGAAATATCTACACAGCCATCTGTATATACATGGAAATATCTACAAAGCTATCTGTATAAACATGGTAATATCTACACCGCCATCTGTATAAACATGGAAATACCTACACCGCCATCTGTATAAACATGGAAATATCTACAATGCCATCTGTAAAAACATGGAAATACCTACACCGCTATCTGTATAAACATGAAAATATCTACACCGCGATCTGTATAAACATGGAAATATCTACACCACGATCTGTATAAACATGGAAATATCTACACCGCTATCTGTATAAATATGGAAATATCTACACAGCTATCTCTATAAACATGGAGGTACCTACACCGCCATCTGTATAAACATGGAAATACCTACAAAGTCAACTGTATAAACATGGAAATATCGACAAAGCCTTCTGTATAAACATGGAAATATCTACAAAGCCATCTGTATATACATGGAAATATCTACACCGCTATCTGTATAAACATGGAAATAATTACACCGCTATTTGCATAAACAAGGAAGTATCTACACCATGATCTGTATAAACATGGAAATATCTACACCACGATCTGTATAAACATGGAAATATCTACACCGCTATCTGTATAAATATGGAAATATCTACCCAGCTATCTCTATAAACATGGAGGTACCTACACCGCCATCTGTATAAACATGGAAATACCTACAAAGTCATCTGTATAAACATGGAAATATCTACACGACGATCTGTATAAACATGGAAATATCTACACCGCTATCTTTGTAAACATGGAAATATCTACACCGCCATCTGTATAAACGTGGAAATACCTATACAGTCATCTGTGTAAACATGGAAATATCTACACCACCATCTGTATAAACATGGAAATATCTACACAGCCATCTTCATATACATGGAAATATCTACACCGCTATCTGTATAAACATGGAAATAACTACACCGCTATTTGTATAAACAAGGAAATATCTACAACATGATCTGTATAAACGTGGCAATATTTACACCGCTATCTGTATAAACATGGAGATTTCTACACCGTTATCTGTATAAATATGGAAATATCTACACCGCTATCTCTATAAACATGGAAACATCTACACCGCCATTTGTATAAACATGGAAATACCTATACAGTCATCTGTGTAAACGTGGAAATATCTACACCACCATCTGTATAAACATGGAAATATCTACAATGCCATCTGTATACACATGGAAATACCTACACGGCAATCTGTGTATAGATGGAAACATCAACACCGCCATATGTAAAAACTTGGAAATATCTACACTGCGATCTCTATAAACATGGAAATATCTACACTGCGGTCTGTATAAACATGGAAATATCTACACCGGTATCTGTATAAACATGGAAATATCTACACCATGATCTGTATAAACATGGAAATATATACACCGCTATCTGTATAAACATGGAAATATCTGCACCACTATCTCTGTAGACATGGAAATAGCTACAAAGCCATCTGTATAAACATGGAAATACCTACACAGTCATGTTTAGGAACATGGAAATATCTACACTGCCATCTGTATAAACATAGAAATATCTACACAGCCCTCTCTATAAATATGGAGATATCTGCATAGGCATCTGTATAAACATGGAAATATCTGCACCGCTATCTGTATAAACATGGAAATACCTACACCGCTGTCTCTATAAACATGGAAATATGTACACCGCTATGTATATAAACATGGAAATATCTCCACTGCTGTCTGTATAAACACGGAAATATCTCCACCGTTATCTGTATAAACATGGAGATATCTACAGCGCCATCTCTATAAACATTGAAATATCTACACAGCCATCTGTAAAAACATGGAAATACCTACACAGTCATTTGAATAAACATGGAAATATCTACACCACCATCTGTATAAACATGGAAATACCTACAATACCATCTGTATACACATGGAAATATCTACACAGACATCTGTATAAATATGGAAATATCTACACCGCCATCTGTATAAACATGGAAATATCTACACTGCCATCTGTAGAAAGATGGAAATATCTACACCGCTACCTCTATAAATATGGAAATATCTACACCGCCATCTCTATAAACATGAAAATATCTACACTGCCATCTCCATAAACATGGAACTAACTACTCCGCCTTCTGTATAAACATGGAAACATCTACACCGCCATCTGTGTGAATAAGGAAATATCTACAATGCCATCTGTATAAAGATATAAATATCTGCACCGCGAGCTGTATAAACATGGAAATATCTACATCGCTATCTGTATAAATGTGGAAATACCAAAACCGCTATCGGTATAAAAATGGAAATATCTACAACGCCATCTATATAAACATGGAAATATCTAAACCGCTATGTCTATAAACATGGAAATTCCTACACCGCTATCTCTATAAACAGGGAAATATCTACACCGCTATCTGTATAAGCATGGAAATATCTACACCGCTATCTGTATAAACATGGAAATATCTACACTGCGATCTGTATAAACATGGAAATATCTACACCGCGATCTGTATAAACATGGAAATATCTTCACCACGATCTGTATAAACATGGAAATAACTACACCGCTATCTGTATAAACATGGAAATATCTGCACCGCTATCTCTATAGATATGGAAATATCTACAAAGCCATCTGTATAAACATGGAAATACCTACACAGTCATGTGTAGGAACATGGAAATATCTACATTGCCATCTGTATAAACCTAGAAATATCTACACAGCCCTCTGTATAAATATGGAGATATCTGCATAGGCATCTGTATAAACATGGAAATATCTGCACCGCTATCTGTATAAACATGGAAATACCTACACCTCTGTCTCTATAAACATGGAAATATGTACACCGCTATGTATATAAACATGGAAATATCTCCACTGCTGTCTGTATAAACATGGAAATATCTCCACCGTTATCTGTATAAACATGGAAAAATCTACAGCGCCATCTCTATAAACATTGAAATATCTACACTGCCATCTGTAAAAACATGGAAATATCTACACAGTCATCTGAATAAACATGGAAATATCTACACAACCATCTGTATAAACATGGAAATATCTACAATACCATCTGTATACACATGGAAATATCTACAAAGCCATCTGTATAAACATGGAAATATCTACACAGCCATCTGTATATACGTGGAAATATCTACACCGATATCTGTATAAACATGGTAATATCTACACCGCCATCTATATAAACATGGAAATATCTACACTGCTATCTCTATAAACATGGAAATATCTACACTGCGGTCTGTATAAACGTGGAAATATCTACACCGGTATCTGTATAAACATGGAAATATCTACACCATGATCTGTATAAACATGGAAATATATACACCGCTATGTGTATAAACATGGAAATATCTGCACCGCTATCTCTATAGTCATGGAAATATCTACAAAGCCATCTGTATAAACATGGAAATACCTACACAGTCATGTGTAGGAACATGGAAATATCTACACTGCCATCTGTATAAACATAGAAATATCTACACAGCCCTCTGTATAAATATGGAGATATCTGCATAGGCATCTGTATAAACATGGAAATATCTGCACCGCTATCTGTATAAACATGGAAATACCTACACCGCTGTCCCTATAAACATGGAAATATGTACACCGCTATGTATATAAACATGGAAATATCTCCACTGCTGTCTGTATAAACATGGAAATATCTCCACCGTTATCTGTATAAACTTGGAAATATCTACAGCGCCATCTCTATAAACACTGAAATATCTACACTGCCATCTGTAAAAACATGGAAATATCTACACAGTCATCTGAATAAACATGGAGATATCTACACCACCATCTGTATAAACATGGAAATACCTACAATACCATCTGTATATACATAGAAATATCTACACACACATCTCTATAAATATTGGAATATCTACACCGCCATCTGTATAAACATGGAAATATCTACACTGCCATCTGTAGAAAGATGGAAATATCTACACCGCTATCTCTATAAATATGGAAATATCTACACCGCCATCACTATAAAGATGAAAATATCTACACTGCTATCTCCATAAAGATGGAAGTATCTACTCCGCCATGTGTAAACACGGAAATATCTACACCACCATCTGTGTAAACATGGAAATATCTACACCGCTCTCCGTATAAACATGGAAATATCTACACCGCCATCTGCATGTCCATGGAAATATCTACGCCGCCATCTGTTGAAACATGGATATATCTACACGACCATCTGTGTATAGATGGAAATATCAACACCACCATCTGTTCAAACATGGAAATATCTACACCGCTATCTCTATAAACATGGAAATGTGTGCACTGCCATCTGTAAAAACTTGGAAATACCTATACAGTCATCTGTATAAACATGGATATATTTACAATGCCATCTGTATACACATGGAAATATCTACACAGCCATCTGTATAAACATGTAAATATCTACACTGCTATCTCTATAAACATGGAAATATCTACACCGCCATCTCTACAAACATGAAAATATCTACACTGCCATCTCCATAAACATGGAACTAAATACTCCGCCATCTGTATAAACATGGAAACATCAACACCACCATCTGTGTGAATAAGGAAATATCTACAATGCCATCTGTATAAAGATATAAATATCTGCACCACGAGCTGTATAAACATGGAAATATCTACATCCCTATCTGTATAAACGTGGAAATACCAACACCGCTATCGGTATCAACATGGAAATATCTACAACGCCATCTATATAAACATGGAAATGTCTACACCGCTATGTCTATAAACATGGAAATACCTACACCGCTATCTTTATAAACATGGAAATATCTACACCGCTATCTATTTAAACATGGAAATATCTACACCGCTATCTGTATAAACATGGAAATATCTACACCGCTATCTGTATAAACATGGAAATATCTACACCGCGATCTATATAAACATGGAAATATCTTCACCACGATCGGTATAAACATGGAAATATCTACACCGCTATCTGTATAAACATGGAAATATCTACACCGCCATCTGTATAAACATGGAAATATCTACAACGCCATCTGTATAAACATGGAAATATCTACACCGCGACCTGTATAAACATGGAAATATCTACACCGCGATATGTATAAACATGGAAATATCTACACCGCTATCTGTATAAACATGGAAATATCTACACAGATATCTCTATAAACATGGAAATATCTACACCGCCATCTGTATAAACATGGAAGTACCTACAAAGTCATCTGTATAAACATGGAAATATCTACAAAGCCATCTGTATAAACATGGAAATATCTACACAGCCATCTGTATATACATGGAAATATCTACAAAGCTATCTGTATAAACATGGTAATATCTACACCGCCATCTGTATAAACATGGAAATACCTACACCGCCATCTGTATAAACATGGAAATATCTACAATGCCATCTGTAGAAAGATGGAAATATCTACACCGCAATCTGTGTAAACATGGAAATATCTACACCGATATCTGTAAAAACATGGAAATACCTACACCGCTATCTGTATAAACATGAAAATATCTACACCGCGATCTGTATAAACATGGAAATATCTACACCACGATCTGTATAAACATGGAAATATCTACACCGCTATCTGTATAAATATGGAAATATCTACACAGCTATCTCTATAAACATGGAGGTACCTACACCGCCATCTGTATAAACATGGAAATACCTACAAAGTCAACTGTATAAACATGGAAATATCGACAAAGCCTTCTGTATAAACATGGAAATATCTACAAAGCCATCTGTATATACATGGAAATATCTACACCGCTATCTGTATAAACATGGAAATAACTACACCGCTATTTGTATAAACAAGGAAGTATCTACACCATGATCTGTATAAACATGGAAATATCTACACCACGATCTGTATAAACATGGAAATATCTACACCGCTATCTGTATAAATATGGAAATATCTACCCAGCTATCTCTATAAACATGGAGGTACCTACACCGCCATCTGTATAAACATGGAAATACCTACAAAGTCATCTGTATAAACATGGAAATATCTACACCACGATCTGTATAAACATGGAAATATCTACACCGCTATCTTTGTAAACATGGAAATATCTACACCGCCATCTGTATAAACGTGGAAATACCTATACAGTCATCTGTGTAAACATGGAAATATCTACACCACCATCTGTATAAACATGGAAATATCTACACAGCCATCTGCATATACATGGAAATATCTACACCGCTATCTGTATAAACATGGAAATAACTACACCGCTATTTGTATAAACAAGGAAATATCTACACCATGATCTGTATAAACGTGGCAATATTTACACCGCTATCTGTATAAACATGGAGATTTCTACACCGTTATCTGTATAAATTTGGAAATATCTACACCGGTATCTCTATAAACATGGAAATATCTACACCGCCATTTGTATAAACATGGAAATACCTATACAGTCATCTGTGTAAACGTGGAAATATCTACACCACCATCTGTATAAACATGGAAATATCTACAATGCCATCTGTATACACATGGAAATACCTACACGGCAATCTGTGTATAGATGGAAACATCAACACCGCCATCTGTAAAAACTTGGAAATATCTACACTGCGATCTCTATAAACATGGAAATATCTACACTGCGGTCTGTATAAACATGGAAATATCTACACCGGTATCTGTATAAACATGGAAATAACTACACCATGATCTGTATAAACATGGAAATATATACACCGCTATCTGTATAAACATGGAAATATCTGCACCACTATCTCTATAGACATGGAAATAGCTACAAAGCCATCTGTATAAACATGGAAATACCTACACAGTCATGTTTAGGAACATGGAAATATCTACACTGCCATCTGTATAAACATAGAAATATCTACACAGCCCTCTGTATAAATATGGAGATATCTGCATAGGCATCTGTATGAACATGGAAATATCTGCACCGCTATCTCTATAAACATGGAAATACCTACACCGCTGTCTCTATAAACATGGAAATATGTACACCGCTATGTATATAAACATGGAAATACCTACAATACCATCTGTATACACATGGAAATATCTACACAGACATCTGTATAAATATGGAAATATCTACACCGCCATCTCTGTAAACATTGAAATATCTACACTGCCATCTGTAGAAAGATGGAAATATCTACACCGCTACCTCTATAAATATGGAAATATCTACACCGCCATCTCTATAAACATGAAAATATCTACACTGCCATCTCCATAAAGATAGAAGTATCTACTCTGCCATGTGTATAAACACGGAAATATCTACACCAACATCTGTGTAAACATGGAAATATCTACACCGCTCTCTGAATAAACATGGAAATATCTACACCGCCATCTCCATAAACATGAAAATATCTACACTGCCATCTCCATAAACATGGAACTAACTACTCCGCCTTCTGTATAAACATGGAAACATCTACACCGCCATCTCTGTGAATAAGGAAATATCTACAATGCCATCTGTATAAAGATATAAATATCTGCACCACGAGCTGTATAAACATGGAAATATCTACATCGCTATCTGTATAAACGTGGAAATACCAAAACCGCTATCGGTATAAACATGGAAATATCTACAACGCCATCTACATAAACAGGGAAATATCTACACCGCTATCTGTATAAACATGGAAATATCTACACCGCTATCTGTATAAACATGGAAATATCTACACTGCGATCTGTATAAACATGGAAATATCTACACCGCGATCTGTATAAACATGGAAATATCTTCACCGCGATCTGTATAAACATGGAAATATCTACACCGCTATCTGTATAAACATGGAAATATCTGCACCGCTATCTCTATAGACATGGAAATATCTACAAAGCCATCTGTATAAACATGGAAATACCTACACAGTCATGTGTTGGAACATGGAAATATCTACACTGCCATCTGTATAAACATAGAAATATCTACACAGCCCTCTGTATAAATATGGAGATATCTGCATAGGCATCTGTATAAACATGGAAATATCTGCACCGCTATCTGTATAAACATGGAAATACCAACACCGCTGTCTCTATAAACATGGAAATATGTACACCGCTATGTATATAAACATGGAAATATCTCCACTGCTGTCTGTATAAACATGGAAATATCTCCACCGTTATCTGTACAAACATAGAAATATCTACAGCGCCATCTCTATAAACATTGAAATATCTACACTGCCATCTGTAAAAACATGGAAATATCTACACAGTCATCTGAATAAACATGGAAATATCTACACCACCATCTGTATAAACATGGAAATACCTACAATACCATCTGTATATACATGGAAATATCTACACACACATCTGTATAAATATTGAAATATCTACACCGCCATCTGTATAAACATGGAAATATCTACACTGCATTCTCCATAAAGATAGAAGTACCTACTCCGCCATGTGTATAAACACGGAAATATCTACACCACCATCCGTGTAAACATGGAAATATCTACACCGCTCTCTGTATAAACATGGAAATATCTACACGGCCATCTGCATGTCCACGGAAATATCTACCCCACCATCTGTTAAACATGGATATATCTACACGACCATCTGTGTATAGATGGAAATATCAACACCGCCATCTGTACAAACATGGAAATATCTACACCGCTATCTCTATAAACATGGAAATGTGTGCACTGCCATCTGTAAAAACATGGAAATACCTATACAGTCATCTGTATAAACATGGAAATATCTACAATGCCATCTGTATACACATGGAAATATCTACACAGCCATCTGTATAAACATGTAAATATCTACACTGCTATTTCTATAAACATGGAAATATCTACACCGCCATCTCTATAAACATGAAAATATCTACACTGCCATCTCCATAAACATGGAACTAACTACTCTGCCATCTGTATAAACATGGAAACATCTACACCGCCATCTGTGTGAATAAGGAAATATCTACAATGCCATCTGTATAAAGATATAAATATCTGCACCGCGAGCTGTTTAAACATGGAAATATCTACATCGCTGTCTGTATAAACGTGGAAATACCAACACCGCTATCGGTATAAACATGGAAATATCTACAATGCCATCTATATAAACATGGAAATGTCTACACCACTATGTCTATAATCATGGAAATACCTACACCGCTATCTCTATAAACATGGAAATATCTACACCGCTATCTGTATTAACATGGAAATATCTACACCGCTATCTGTATAAACATGGAAATATCTACAACGCGATCTGTATAAACATGGAAATATGTACACCGCGATCTGTATAAACATGGAAATATCTTCACCACGATCTGTATAAACATGGAAATATCTACACCGCTATCTGTATAAACATGGAAATATCTACACCGCCATCTGTATAAACATGGAAATATCTACAATGCCATCTGTATAAACATGGAAATATCTACACCGCGATCTGTATATACATGGAAATATCTACACCGCTATCTGTATAAACATGGAAATATCTACACCGCTATCTGTATAAACATGGTAATATCTACACCGCCATCTATATAAACATGGAAATTTCTACACCGCCATCTGTATAAACATGGAAATATCTACAATGCCATCTGTAGAAAGATGGAAATATCTACACCGCAATCTGTGTAAACATGGAAATATCTACACCGATATCTGTAAAAACATGGAAATACCTACACCGCTATCTGTATAAACATGAAAATATCTACACCGCGATCTGTATAAACATGGAAATATCTACACCGCGATCTGTATAAACATGGAAATATCTACACCACGATCTGTATAAACATGGAAATATCTACACCGCTATCTGTATAAATATGGAGATACCTACACATCTATCTCTATAAACATGGAAATACCTACACCGCCATCTGTATAAACATGGAAATACCTACAAAGTCATCTGTATAAACATGGAAATATCTAAAAAGCCATCTGTATAAACATGGAAATATCTACAAAGCCATCTGTATATACATGGAAATATCTACACCGCTATCTGCATAAACATGGAAATAACTACACCGCTATTTGTATAAACAAGGAAATATATACACCATGATCTGTATAAACATGGCAATATTTACACCTCTATATGTATAAACATGGAAATTTCTACACCGTTATCTGTATAAATATGGAAATATCTACACCGCTATCTCTGTAAACATGGAAATATCTACACCGCCATCTGTATATACATGGAAATACCTATACAGTCATCTGTGTAAACATGGAAATATCTACACCACCATCTGTATAACGATGGAAATATCTACACAGCCATCTGCATATACATGGAAATATCTACACCGCTATCTGTAAAAACATGGAAATAACTACACCGCTATTTGTATAAACAAGGAAATATCTACACCATGATCTGTATAAACGTGGCAATATTTACACAGCTATCTGTATAAACATGGAGATTTCTACACCGTTATCTGTATAAATATGGAAATATCTACACCGCTATCTCTATAAACATGGAAACATCTACACCGTCATTTGTATAAACATGGAAATACCTATACAGTCATCTGTGTAAACGTGGAAATATCTACACCACCATCTGTATAAACATGGAAATATCTACAATGCCATCTGTATACACATGGAAATACCTACACGGCAATCTGTGTATAGATGGAAACATCAACACCGCCATCTGTAAAAACTTGGAAATATCTACACTGCGATCTCTATAAACATGGAAATATCTACACTGCGGTCTGTATAAACATGGAAATATCTTCACCGGTATCTGTTTAAACATGGAAATAACTACACCATGATCTGTATAAACATGGAAATATCTGCACCACTATCTCTATAGACATGGAAATAGCTACAAAGCCATCTGTATAAACATGGAAATACCTACACAGTCATGTTTAGGAACATGGAAATATCTACACTGCCATCTGTATAAACATAGAAATATCTACACAGCCCTCTGTATAAATATGGAGATATCTGCATAGGCATCTGTATAAACATGGAAATATCTGCACCGCTATCTGTATAAACATGGAAATTCCTACAACGCTGTCTCTATAAACATGGAAATATGTACACCGCTATGTATATAAACATGGAAATATCTCCACTGCTGTCTGTATAAACACGGAAATATCTCCACCGTTATCTGTATAAACATGGAAATATCTACAGCGCCATCTCTATAAACATTGAAATATCTACACAGCCATCTGTAAAAATATGGAAATATCTACACAGTCATCTGAATAAACATGGAAATATCTACACCACCATCTGTATAAACATGGAAATACCTACAATACCATCTGTATACACATGGAAATATCTACACAGACATCTGTATAAATATGGAAATATCTACACCGCCATCTGTATAAACATGGAAATATCTACACTGCCATCTGTAGAAAGATGGAAATATCTACACCGCTATCTCTATAAATATGGAAATATATACACCGCCATCTCTATAAACATGAAAATATCTACACTGCCATCTCCATAAAGATGGAAGTATCTACTCCGCCATGTGTATAAACACGGAAATATCTACACCACCATCTGTGTAAACATGGAAATATCTACACCGCTCTCTGAATAAACATGGAAATACCTACACCGCCATCTGCATGTCCAAGGAAATATCTACGCCGCCATCGGTTTAAACATGGAAATATCTACACGGCCATCTGTGTATAGATGGAAATATCAACACCGCCATCTGTACAAACATGGAAATATCTACACCGCTATCTCTATAAACATGGAAATGTGTGCACTGCCATCTGTAAAAACATGGAAATACCTATACAGTCATCTGTATAAACATGGAAATATCTACAACGCCATCTGTATACACATGGAAATATCTACACAGCCATCTGTATAAACATGTAAATATCTACTGTGCTATCTCTATAAACATGGAAATATCTACACCGCCATCTCTATAAACATGAAAATATCTACACTGCCATCTCCATAAACATGGAACTAACTACTCCGCCTTCTGTATAAAGATGGAAACATCTACACCGCCATCTGTGTGAATAAGGAAATATCTACAATGCCATCTGTATAAAGATATAAATATCTGCACCGCGAGCTGTATAAACATGGAAATATCTACATCGCTATCTGTATAAACGTGGAAATACCAACACCGCTATTGGTATAAACATGGAAATATCTACAACGCCATCTATATAAACAAGGAAATATCTACACCGATATGTCTATAAACATGGAAATACCTACACCGCTATCTCTATAAACATGGAAATATCTACACCGCTATCTGTATAAACATGAAAATACCTACACCGCTATCTGTATAAACATGGAAATATCTACACAGCGATCTGTATAAACATGTAAATATCTACACCGCGATCTGTATAAACATGGAAATATCTTCACCACGATCTGTATAAACATGGAAATATCTTCACTGCTATCTGAATAAACATGGTAATATCTACACCGCCATCTATATAAACATGGAAATATCTACACCGCCATCTGTATAAACATGGAAATATCTACAATGCCATCTGCAGAACCATGGAAATATCTACACCGCCATCTGTGTAAACATGGAAATATCTACACCGCGATCTGTACAAACATGGAAATATGTACACCGCTATCTGAATAAACATGGTAATATCTACACCGCCATCTATATAAACCTGGAAATATCTACACCGCCATCTGTATAAACATGGAAATATCTACAATGCCATCTGTAGAAAGATTTAAATATCTACACCGCCATCTGTGTAAAAATGGAAATATCTACACCGCCATCTGTATAAACATGGAAATACCTACAAAGTCATCTGTATAAACATGGAAATATCTCCATACCAATCTGTATAAACATGGAAATATCTACACAGCCATCTGTATATACATGGAAATATCTACACCGCTGTCTGTATAAACATGGTAATATCTACACCGCCATCTATATAAACATGGAAATATCTACACCGCTATCTGTATAAACATGGAAATATCTACAATGCCATCTGTACAAAGATGGAAATATCTACACCGCCATCTGTGTAAACATGGAAATATCTAAACCGATATCTGTAAAAACATGGAAATATCTACACAGGTATCTGTATAAACATGGAAATATCTACACCGCGATCTGTATAAACATGGAAATATCTACACCGCGATCTGTATAAACATGGAAATATCTACACCGCTATCTGTATAAACATGGAAATATCTACACCGCTATCTGTATAAATATGGAAATATCTACACAGCTATCTCTATAAACATGGAAATATCTACACCGCCATCTGTATAAACATGGAAATATCTACAAAGCCATCTGTATAAACATGGAAATATCTACACAGCCATCTGTATATACATGGAAAAATCTACACCGCAATCTGTATAAACATGGAAGTAACTACACCGCTATTTGTATAAACAAGGAAATATCTACACCATGATCTGTATAAACGTGGCAATATTTACACCGCTATCTGTATAAACATGGAGATTTCTACACCGTTATCTGTATAAATATGGAAATATCTACACCGCTATCTCTATAAACATGGAAACATCTACACCGCCATTTGTATAAACATGGAAATACCTATACAGTCATCTGTGTAAACGTGGAAATATCTACACCACCATCTGTATAAACATGGAAATATCTACAACGCCATCTATATAAACATGGAAATACCAACACCGCTATCGGTATAAACATGGAAATATCTACAACGCCATCTATATAAACATGGAAATGTCTACACCGCTATGTCTATAAATATGGAAATACCTACACCGCTATCTCTATAAACATGGAAATATCTACACCGCTATCTGTATAAACATGGAAATATCTACACCGCTATCTGTATAAACATGGAAATATCTTCACCGCGATCTGTATAAACATGGAAATATCTTCACCACGATCGGTATAAACATGGAAATATCTACACCGCTATCTGTATAAACATGGAAATATCTACACCGCTATCTGTATAAACATGGAAATATCTACAACGCCATCTGTATAAACATGGAAATACCTACACCGCGAACTGTATAAACATGGAAATATCTACACCGCGATCTGTATTAACATGGAAATATCTACACCGCTATCTGTATAAACATGGAAATATCTACACAGATATCTCTATAAACATGGAAATATCTACACCGCCATCTGTATAAACATGGAAGTACCTACAAAGTCATCTGTATAAACATGGAAATATCTACAAAGCCATCTGTATAAACATGGAAATATCTACACCGCCATCTGTATAAACATGGAAATATCTACAATGCCATCTGTAGAAAGATGGAAATATCTACACCGCAATCTGTGTAAACATGGAAATATCTACACCGATATCTGTAAAAACATGGAAATACCTACACCGCTATCTGTATAAACATGAAAATATCTACACCGCGATCTGTATAAACATGGAAATATCTACACCGTGATCTGTATAAACATGGAAATATCTACACCACGATCTGTATAAACATGGAAATATCTACACCGCTATCTGTATAAATATGGAAATATCTACACAGCTATCTCTATAAACATGGAAATACCTACACCGCCATCTGTATAAACATGGAAATACCTACAAAGTCATCTGTATAAACATGGAAATATCTACAAAGCCATCTGTATAAACATAGAAATATCTACAAAGCCATCTGTATATACATGGAAATATCTACACCGCTATCTGTATAAACATGGAAATAACTACACCGCTATTTGTATAAACAAGGAAATATCTACACCATGATCTGTATAAACATGGCAATATTTACACCGCTATCTGTATAAACATGGAAATTTCTACACCGTTATCTGTATAAATATGGAAATATCTACACCGCTATCTCTGTGAACATGGAAATATCTACACCGCCATCTGTATAAACATGGAAATACCTATACAGTCATCTGTGTAAACATGGAAATATCTACACCACCATCGGTATAAACATGGAAATATCTACACAGCCATCTGCATATACATGGAAATATCTACACCGCTATCTGTATAAACATGGAAATAACTACACCGCTATTCGTATAAACAACGAAATATCTACACCATGATCTGTATAAACGTGGCAATATTTACACCGCTATCTGTATAAACATGGAGATTTCTACACCGTTATCTGTATAAATATGGAAATATCTACACCGCTATCTCTATAAACATGGAAACATCTACACCGCCATTTGTATAAACATGGAAATACCTATACAGTCATCTGTGTAAACGTGGAAATATCTACACCACCATCTGTATAAACATGGAAATATCTACAATGCCATCTGTGTACACATGGAAATACCTACACGGCAATCTGTGTATAGATGGAAACATCAACACCGCCATCTGTAAAAACTTGGAAATATCTACACTGCGATCTCTATAAACATGGAAATATCTACACTGCGGTCTGTATAAACATGGAAATATCTTCACCGGTATCTGTATAAACATGGAAATAACTGCACCATGATCTGTATAAACATGGAAATATATACACCGCTATCTGTATAAACATGGAAATATCTGCACCACTATCTCTATAGACATGGAAATAGCTACAAAGCCATCTGTATAAACATGGAAATACCTACACAGTCATGTTTAGGAACATGGAAATATCTACACTGCCATCTGTATAAACATAGAAATATCTACACAGCCCTCTGTATAAATATGGAGATATCTGCATAGGCATCTGTATAAACATGGAAATATCTGCACCGCTATCTGTATAAACATGGAAATTCCTACACCGCTGTCTCTATAAACATGGAAATATGTACACCGCTATGTATATAAACATGGAAATATCTCCAATGCCGTCTGTATAAACATGGAAATATCTCCACCGTTATCTGTATAAACATGGAAATATCTACAGCGCCATCTCTATAAACATTGAAATATCTACACTGCCATCTGTAAAAACATGGAAATATCTACACAGTCATCTGAATAAACATGGAGATATCTACACCACCATCTGTATAAACATGGAAATACCTACGATACCATCTGTATATACATGGAAATATCTACACAGACATCTGTATAAATATGGAAATATCTACACCACCATCTGTATAAACATGGAAATATCTACGCTGCCATCTGTAGAAAGATGGAAATATCTACACCGCTATCTCTATAAATATGGAAATATCTACACCGCCATCTCTATAACCATGAAAATATCTACACTGCTATCTCCATAAAGATGGAAGTATCCACTCCGCCATGTGTATAAACACGGAAATATCTACACCACCATCTGTGTAAACATGGAAATATCTACACCGCTCTCTGTATAAACATGGAAATATCTACACCGCCATCTGCATGTCCATGGAAATATCTACGCCGCCATCTGTTTAAACATGGATATATCTACACGACCATCTGTGTATAGATGGAAATATCAACACCGCCATCTGTACAAACATGGAAATATCTACACCGCTATCTCTATAAACATGGAAATGTGTGCACTGCCATCTGTAAAAACATGGAAATACCTATACAGTCATCTGTATAAACATGGAAATATCTACAATGCCATCTGTATACACATGGAAATATCTACACAGCCATCTGTATAAACATGGAAATATCTACACTGCTATCTCTATAAACATGGAAATATCTACACCGCCATCTCTATAAACATGAAAATATCTACACTGCCATCTCCATAAACATGGAACTAAATACTCTGCCATCTGTATAAACATGGAAACATCTACACCACCATCTGTGTGAACAAGGAAATATCTACAATGCCATCTGTATAAAGATATAAATATCTCCACCACGAGCTGTATAAACATGGAAATATCTACATCGCTATCTGTATAAACGTGGAAATACCAACACCGCTATCGGTATAAACATGGAAATATCTACAACGCCATCTATATAAACATGGAAATGTCTACACCGCTATGTCTATAAACATGGAAATACCTACACCGCTATCTCTATAAACATGGAAATATCTACACCGCTATCTGTATAAACATGGAAATATCTACACCGCTATCTGTATAAACATGGAAATATCTTCACCGCGATCTGTATAAACATGGAAATATCTTCACCACGATCGGTATAAACATGGAAATATCTACACCGCTATCTGTATAAACATGGAAATATCTACATCGCCATCTGTATAAACATGGAAATATCTACAACGCCATCTGTATAAACATGGAAATACCTACACCGCGAACTGTATAAACATGGAAATATCTACACCGCGATCTGTATAAACATGGAAATATCTACACCGCTATCTGTATAAACATGGAAATATCTACACAGATATCTCTATAAACATGGAAATATCTACACCGCCATCTGTATAAACATGGAAGTACCTACAAAGTCATCTGTATAAACATGGAAATATCTACAAAGCCATCTGTATAAACATGGAAATATCTACACCGCCATCTGTATAAACATGGAAATATCTACAATGCCATCTGTAGAAAGATGGAAATATCTACACCGCAATCTGTGTAAACATGGAAATATCTACACCGATATCTGTAAAAACATGGAAATACCTACACGGCTATCTGTATAAACATGAAAATATCTACACCGCGATCTGTATAAACATGGAAATATCTACACCGCGATCTGTATAAACATGGAAATATCTACACCACGATCTGTATAAACATGGAAATATCTACACCGCTATCTGTATAAATATGGAAATATCTACACAGCTATCTCTATAAACATGGAAATACCTACACCGCCATCTGTATAAACATGGAAATACCTAAAAAGTCATCTGTATAAACATGGAAATATCTACAAAGCTATCTGTATAAACATAGAAATATCTACAAAGCCATCTGTATATACATGGAAATATCTACACCGCTATCTGTATAAACATGGAAATAACTACACCGCTATTTGTATAAACAAGGAAATGTCTACACCATGATCTGTATAAACATGGCAATATTTACACCGCTATCTGTATAAACATGGAAATTTCTACACCGTTATCTGTATAAATATGGAAATATCTACACCGCTATCTCTGTGAACATGGAAATATCTACACCGCCATCTGTATAAACATGGAAATACCTATACAGTCATCTGTGTAAACATGGAAATATCTACACCACCATCGGTATAAACATGGAAATATCTACACAGCCATCTGCATATACATGGAAATATCTACACCGCTATCTGTATAAACATGGAAATAACTACACCGCTATTTGTATAAACAACGAAATATCTACACCATGATCTGTATAAACGTGGCAATATTTACACCGCTATCTGTATAAACATGGAGATTTCTACACCGTTATCTGTATAAATATGGAAATATCTACACCGCTATCTCTATAAACATGGAAACATCTACACCGCCATTTGTATAAACATGGAAATACCTATACAGTCATCTGTGTAAACGTGGAAATATCTACACCACCATCTGTATAAACATGGAAATATCTACAATGCCATCTGTGTACACATGGAAATACCTACACGGCAATCTGTGTATAGATGGAAACATCAACACCGCCATCTGTAAAAACTTGGAAATATCTACACTGCGATCTCTATAAACATGGAAATATCTACACTGCGGTCTGTATAAACATGGAAATATCTTCACCGGTATCTGTTTAAACATGGAAATAACTGCACCATGATCTGTATAAACATGGAAATATATACACCGCTATCTGTATAAACATGGAAATATCTGCACCACTATCTCTATAGACATGGAAATAGCTACAAAGCCATCTGTATAAACATGGAAATACCTACACAGTCATGTTTAGGAACATGGAAATATCTACACTGCCATCTGTATAAACATAGAAACATCTACACAGCCCTCTGTATAAATATGGAGATATCTGCATAGGCATCTGGATAAACATGGAAATATCTGCACCGCTATCTGTATAAACATGGAAATTCCTACACCGCTGTCTCTATAAACATAGAAATATGTACACCGCTATGGATATAAACATGGAAATATCTCCACTGCTGTCTGTATAAACACGGAAATATCTCCACCGTTATCTGAATAAACATGGAAATATCTACAGCGCCATCTCTATAAACATTGAAATATCTACACAGCCATCTGTAAAAACATGGAAATATCTACACAGTCATCTGAATAAACATGGAAATATCTACACCACCATCTGTATAAACATGGAAATACCTACAATACCACCTGTATACACATGGAAATATCTACACAGACATCTGTATAAATATGGAAATATCTACACCGCCACCTGTATAAACATGGAAATATCTTCACTGCCATCTGTAGAAAGATGTAAATATCTACACCGCTATCTCTATAAATATGGAAATATCTACACCACCATCTCTATAAACATGAAAATATCTACACTGCCATCTCCATAAAGATGGAAGTATCTACTCTGCCATGTGTATAAACACGGAAATATCTACACCAACATCTGTGTAAACATGGAAATATGTACACCGCTCTCTGAATAAACATGGAAATATCTACACCGCCATCTCCATAAACATGAAAATATCTACACTGCCATCTCCATAAACATGGAACTAACTACTCCGCCTTCTGTATAAACATGGAAACATCTACACCGCCATCTCTGTGAATAAGGAAATATCTACAATGCCATCTGTATAAAGATATAAATATCTGCACCGCGAGCTGTATAAACATGGAAATATCTACATCGCTATCTGTATAAACGTGGAAATACCAAAACCGCTATCGGTATAAACATGGAAATATCTACAACCCCATCTATATAAACATGGAAATACCTACACCGCTATGTCTATAAACATGGAAATTCCTACACCGCTATCTCTATAAACAGGGAAATATCTACACCGCTATCTGTATAAACATGGAAATATCTACACCGCTATCTGTATAAACATGGAAATATCTACACTGCGATCTGTATAAACATGGAAATATCTACACCGCGATCTGTATAAACATGGAAATATCTTCACCACGATCTGTATAAACATGGAAATATCTACACCGCTATCTGTATAAACATGGAAATATCTGCACCGCTATCTCTATAGACATGGAAATATCTACAAAGCCATCTGTATAAACATGGAAATACCTACAGAGTCATGTGTAGGAAAATGGAAATATCCACATTGCCATCTGTATAAACCTAGAAATATCTACACAGCCCTCTGTATAAATATGGAGATATCTGCATAGGCATCTGTATAAACATGGAAATATCTGCACCGCTATCTGTATAAACATGGAAATACCTACACCGCTGTCTCTATAAACATGGAAATATGTACACCGCTATGTATATAAACATGGAAATATCTCCACTGCTGTCTGTATAAACATGGAAATATCTCCACCGTTATCTGTATAAACATGTAAAAATCTACAGCGCCATCTCTATAAACATTGAAATATCTACACTGCCATCTGTAAAAACATGGAAATATCTACACAGTCATATGAATAAACATGGAAATATCTACACCACCATCTGTATAAACATGGAAACACCTACAATACCATCTGTATACACATGGAAATATCTACACAGACATCTGTATAAATATGGAAATATCTACACCGCCATCTGTATAAACATGGAAATATCTACACTGCCATCTGTAGAAAGATGGAAATATCTACACCGCTATCTCTATAAATATGGAAATATCTACACCGCCATCTCTATAAACATGAAAATATCTACACTGCCATCTCCATAAAGATGGAAGTATCTACTCCGCCATGTGTATAAACACGGAAATATCTACACCACCATCTGTGTAAACATGGAAATATCTACACCCCTCTCTGTATAAACATGGAAATATCTACACCGCCATCTGCATATCCATGGAAATATCTACGCCTCCATCTGTTTAAACATGGATATATCTACACGACCATCTGTGTATAGATGGAAATATCAACACCGCCATCTGTACAAACATGGAAATATCTACACCGCTATCTCTATAAACATGGAAATGTGTGCACTGCCATCTGTAAAAACATGGAAATACCTATACAGTCATCTGTATAAACATGGAAATATCTACAATGCCATCTGTATACACATGGAAATATCTACACAGCCATCTGTATAAACATGTAAATATCTACACTGCTATCTCTATAAACATGGAAATATCTACACCGCCATCTCTATAAACATGAAAATATCTACAGTGCCATCTCCATAAACATGGAACTAAATACTCCGCCATCTGTATAAACATGGAAACATCTACACCACCATCTGTGTGAATAAGGAAATATCTACAATGCCATCTGTATAAAGATATAAATATCTCCACCACGAGCTGTATAAACATGGAAATATCTACATCGCTATCTGTATAAACGTGGAAATACCAACACCGCTATCGGTATAAACATGGAAATATCTACAACGCCATCTATATAAACATGGAAATGTCTACACCGCTATGTCTATAAACATGGAAATACCTACACCGCTATCTCTATAAACATGGAAATATCTACACCGCTATCTGTATAAACATGGAAATATCTACACCACGATCTGTATAAACATGGAAATATCTACACCGCGATCTGTATAAACATGGAAATATCTACACCGGGATCTGTATAAACATGGAAATATCTTCACCACGATCGGTATAAACATGGAAATATCTACACCGCTATGTGTATAAACATGGAAATATCTACACCGCCATCTGTATAAACATGGAAATATCTACACCGCCATCTGTAAAAACATGGAAATATCTACACCGCGATCTGTAAAAACATGGAAATATCTACACCGCGATCTGTATAAACATGGAAATATCTACACCGCTATCTGTATAAACATGGAAATATCTACACAGATATCTCTATAAACATGGAAATATCTACACCGCCATCTGTATAAACATGGAAGTACCTACAAAGTCATCTGTATAAACATGGAAATAACTAAAAAGCCATCTGTAAAAACATGGAAATATCTACACCGCCATCTGTATATACATGGAAATATCTACACTGCCATCTGTATAAACATGGAAATAACTACAATGTCATCTGTAGAAAGATGGAAATATCTACACCGCAATCTGTGTAAACATGGAAATATCTACACCGATATCTATAAAAATATGGAAATACCTACACCGCTATCTGTATAAACATGAAAATATCTACACCGCGATCTGCATAAACATGGAAATATCTACACCACGGTCTGTATAAACATGGAAATATCTACACCGCTATCTGTATAAATATGGAAATATCTACACAGCTATCTCTATAAACATGGAAATACCTACACCGCCATCTCTATAAACATGGAAATACCTACAAAGTCATCTGTATAAACATGGAAATATCTACAAAGCCATCTGTATAAACATGGAAATATCTACAAAGCCATCTGTATACACATGGAAATATCTGCAACGCTATCTGTATAAACATGGAAATAATTACGCCGCTATTTGTATAAACAAGGAAATATCTACACCATGATCTGTATAAACGTGGCAATATTTACACCGCTATCTGTATAAACATGGAGATTTCTACACCGTTATCTGTATAAATATGGAAATATCTACACCGCTATCTGTATAAACATGGAAATATCTGCACCACTATCTCTATAGACATGGAAATAGCTACAAAGCCATCTGTATAAACATGGAAATACCTACACAGTCATGTTTAGGAACATGGAAATATCTACACTGCCATCTGTATAAACATAGAAATATCTACAGAGCCCTCTGTATAAATATGGAGATATCTGCATAGGCATCTGTATAAACATGGAAATATCTGCACCGCTATCTGTATAAACATGGAAATTCCTACACCGCTGTCTCTATAAACATGGAAATATGTACACCGCTATGTATATAAACATGGAAATATCTCCAATGCTGTCTGTATAAACATGGAAATATCTCCACCGTTATCTGTATAAACATGGAAATATCTACAGCGCCATCTCTATAAACATTGAAATATCTACACTGCCATCTGTAAAAACATGGAAATATCTACACAGTCATCTGAATAAACATGGAGATATCTACACCACCATCTGTATAAACATGGAAATACCTACGATACCATCTGTATATACATGGAAATATCTACACAGACATCTGTATAAATATGGAAATATCTACACCACCATCTGTATAAACATGGAAATATCTACACTGCCATCTGTAGAAAGATGGAAATATCTACACCGCTATCTCTATAAATATGGAAATATCTACACCGCCATCTCTATAACCATGAAAATATCTACACTGCTATCTCCATAAAGATGGAAGTATCCACTCCGCCATGTGTATAAACACGGAAATATCTACACCACCATCTGTGTAAACATGGAAATATCTACACCGCTCTCTGTATAAACATGGAAATATCTACACCGCCATCTGCATGTCCATGGAAATATCTACGCCGCCATCTGTTTAAATATGGATATATCTACACGACCATCTGTGTATAGATGGAAATATCAACACCGCCATCTGTACAAACATGGAAATATCTACACCGCTATCTCTATAAAAATGGAAATGTGTGCACTGCCATCTGTAAAAACATGGAAATACCTATACAGTCATCTGTATAAACATGGAAATATCTACAATGCCATCTGTATACACATGGAAATATCTACACAGCCATCTGTATAAACATGGAAATATCTACACTGCTATCTCTATAAACATGGAAATATCTACACCGCCATCTCTATAAACATGAAAATATCTACACTGCCATCTCCATAAACATGGAACTAAATACTCTGCCATCTGTATAAACATGGAAACATCTACACCACCATCTGTGTGAACAAGGAAATATCTACAATGCCATCTGTATAAAGATATAAATATCTCCACCACGAGCTGTATAAACATGGAAATATCTACATCGCTATCTGTATAAACGTGGAAATACCAACACCGCTATCGGTATAAACATGGAAATATCTACAACGCCATCTATATAAACATGGAAATGTCTACACCGCTATGTCTATAAACATGGAAATACCTACACCGCTATCTCTATAAACATGGAAATATCTACACCGCTATCTGTATAAACATGGAAATATCTACACCGCTATCTGTATAAACATGGAAATATCTTCACCGCGATCTGTATAAACATGGAAATATCTTCACCACGATCGGTATAAACATGGAAATATCTACACCGCTATCTGTATAAACATGGAAATATCTACATCGCCATCTGTATAAACATGGAAATATCTACAACGCCATCTGTATAAACATGGAAATACCTACACCGCGAACTGTATAAACATGGAAATATCTACACCGCGATCTGTATAAACATGGAAATATCTACACCGCTATCTGTATAAACATGGAAATATCTACACAGATATCTCTATAAACATGGAAATATCTACACCGCCATCTGTATAAACATGGAAGTACCTACAAAGTCATCTGTATAAACATGGAAATATCTACAAAGCCATCTGTATAAACATGGAAATATCTACACCACCATCTGTATAAACATGGAAATATCTACAATGCCATCTGTAGAAAGATGGAAATATCTACACCGCAATCTGTGTAAACATGGAAATATCTACACCGATATCTGTAAAAACATGGAAATACCTACACGGCTATCTGTATAAACATGAAAATATCTACACCGCGATCTGTATAAACATGGAAATATCTACACCGCGATCTGTATAAACATGGAAATATCTACACCACGATCTGTATAAACATGGAAATATCTACACCGCTATCTGTATAAATATGGAAATATCTACACAGCTATCTCTATAAACATGGAAATACCTACACCGCCATCTGTATAAACATGGAAATACCTAAAAAGTCATCTGTATAAACATGGAAATATCTACAAAGCCATCTGTATAAACATAGAAATATCTACAAAGCCATCTGTATATACATGGAAATATCTACACCGCTATCTGTATAAACATGGAAATAACTACACCGCTATTTGTATAAACAAGGAAATATCTACACCATGATCTGTATAAACATGGCAATATTTACACCGCTATCTGTATAAACATGGAAATTTCTACACCGTTATCTGTATAAATATGGAAATATCTACACCGCTATCTCTGTGAACATGGAAATATCTACACCGCCATCTGTATAAACATGGAAATACCTATACAGTCATCTGTGTAAACATGGAAATATCTACACCACCATCGGTATAAACATGGAAATATCTACACAGCCATCTGCATATACATGGAAATATCTACACCGCTATCTGTATAAACATGGAAATAACTACACCGCTATTTGTATAAACAACGAAATATCTACACCATGATCTGTATAAACGTGGCAATATTTACACCGCTATCTGTATAAACATGGAGATTTCTACACCGTTATCTGTATAAATATGGAAATATCTACACCGCTATCTCTATAAACATGGAAACATCTACACCGCCATTTGTATAAACATGGAAATACCTATACAGTCATCTGTGTAAACGTGGAAATATCTACACCACCATCTGTATAAACATGGAAATATCTACAATGCCATCTGTGTACACATGGAAATACCTACACGGCAATCTGTGTATAGATGGAAACATCAACACCGCCATCTGTAAAAACTTGGAAATATCTACACTGCGATCTCTATAAACATGGAAATATCTACACTGCGGTCTGTATAAACATGGAAATATCTTCACCGGTATCTGTTTAAACATGGAAATAACTGCACCATGATCTGTATAAACATGGAAATATATACACCGCTATCTGTATAAACATGGAAATATCTGCACCACTATCTCTATAGACATGGAAATAGCTACAAAGCCATCTGTATAAACATGGAAATACCTACACAGTCATGTTTAGGAACATGGAAATATCTACACTGCCATCTGTATAAACATAGAAACATCTACACAGCCCTCTGTATAAATATGGAGATATCTGCATAGGCATCTGGATAAACATGGAAATATCTGCACCGCTATCTGTATAAACATGGAAATTCCTACACCGCTGTCTCTATAAACATAGAAATATGTACACCGCTATGTATATAAACATGGAAATATCTCCACTGCTGTCTGTATAAACACGGAAATATCTCCACCGTTATCTGTATAAACATGGAAATATCTACAGCGCCATCTCTATAAACATTGAAATATCTACACAGCCATCTGTAAAAACATGGAAATATCTACACAGTCATCTGAATAAACATGGAAATATCTACACCACCATCTGTATAAACATAGAAATACCTACAATACCACCTGTATACACATGGAAATATCTACACAGACATCTGTATAAATATGGAAATATCTACACCGCCACCTGTATAAACATGGAAATATCTTCACTGCCATCTGTAGAAAGATGGAAATATCTACACCGCTATCTCTATAAATATGGAAATATCTACACCACTATCTCTATAAACATGAAAATATCTACACTGCCATCTCCATAAAGATGGAAGTATCTACTCTGCCATGTGTATAAACACAGAAATATCTACACCAACATCTGTGTAAACATGGAAATATCTACACCGCTCTCTGAATAAACATGGAAATATCTACACCGCCATCTCCATAAACATGAAAATATCTACACTGCCATCTCCATAAACATGGAACTAACTACTCTGCCTTCTGTATAAACATGGAAACATCTACACCGCCATCTCTGTGAATAAGGAAATATCTACAATGCCATCTGTATAAAGATATAAATATCTGCACCGCGAGCTGTATAAACATGGAAATATCTACATCGCTATCTGTATAAACGTGGAAATACCAAAACCGCTATCGGTATAAACATGGAAATATCTACAACCCCATCTATATAAACATGGAAATACCTACACCGCTATGTCTATAAACATGGAAATTCCTACACCGCTATCTCTATAAACAGGGAAATATCTACACCGCTATCTGTATAAACATGGAAATATCTACACCGCTATCTGTATAAACATGGAAATATCTACACTGCGATCTGTATAAACATGGAAATATCTACACCGCGATCTGTATAAACATGGAAATATCTTCACCACGATCTGTATAAACATGGAAATATCTACACCGCTATCTGTATAAACATGGAAATATCTGCACCGCTATCTCTATAGACATGGAAATATCTACAAAGCCATCTGTATAAACATGGAAATACCTACACAGTCATATGTAGGAAAATGGAAATATCCACATTGCCATCTGTATAAACCTAGAAATATCTACACAGCCCTCTGTATAAATATGGAGATATCTGCATAGGCATCTGTATAAACATGGAAATATCTGCACCGCTATCTGTATAAACATGGAAATACCTACACCGCTGTCTCTATAAACATGGAAATATGTACACCGCTATGGATATAAACATGGAAATATCTCCACTGCTGTCTGTATAAACATGGAAATATCTCCACCGTTATCTGTATAAACATGTAAAAATCTACAGCGCCATCTCTATAAACATTGAAATATCTACACTGCCATCTGTAAAAACATGGAAATATCTACACAGTCATATGAATAAACATGGAAATATCTACACCACCATCTGTATAAACATGGAAATACCTACAATACCATCTGTATACACATGGAAATATCTACACAGACATCTGTATAAATATGGAAATATCTACACCGCCATCTGTATAAACATGGAAATATCTACACTGCCATCTGTAGAAAGATGGAAATATCTACACCGCTATCTCTATAAATATGGAAATATCTACACCGCCATCTCTATAAACATGAAAATATCTACACTGCCATCTCCATAAAGATGGAAGTATCTACTCCGCCATGTGTATAAACACGGAAATATCTACACCACCATCTGTGTAAACATGGAAATATCTACACCGCTCTCTGTATAAACATGGAAATATCTACACCGCCATCTGCATGTCCATGGAAATATCTACGCCTCCATCTGTTTAAACATGGATATATCTACACGACCATCTGTGTATAGATGGAAATATCAACACCGCCATCTGTACAAACATGGAAATATCTACACCGCTATCTCTATAAACATGGAAATGTGTGCACTGCCATCTGTAAAAACATGGAAATACCTATACAGTCATCTGTATAAACATGGAAATATCTACAACGCCATCTGTATACACATGGAAATATCTACACAGCCATCTGTATAAACATGTAAATATCTACACTGCTATCTCTATAAACATGGAAATATCTACACCGCCATCTCTATAAACATGAAAATATCTACAGTGCCATCTCCATAAACATGGAACTAAATACTCCGCCATCTGTATAAACATGGAAACATCTACACCACCATCTGTGTGAATAAGGAAATACCTACAATGCCATCTGTATAAAGATATAAATATCTCCACCACGAGCTGTATAAACATGGAAATATCTACATCGCTATCTGTATAAACGTGGAAATACCAACACCGCTATCGGTATAAACATGGAAATATCTACAACGCCATCTATATAAACATGGAAATGTCTACACCGCTATGTCTATAAACATGGAAATACCTACACCGCTATCTCTATAAACATGGAAATATCTACACCGCTATCTGTATAAACATGGAAATATCTACACCACGATCTGTATAAACATGGAAATATCTACACCGCGATCTGTATAAACATGGAAATATCTACACCGCGATCTGTATAAACATGGAAATATCTTCACCACGATCGGTATAAACATGGAAATATCTACACCGCTATGTGTATAAACATGGAAATATCTACACCGCCATCTGTATAAACATGGAAATATCTACACCGCCATCTGTAAAAACATGGAAATATCTACACCGCGATCTGTAAAAACATGGAAATATCTACACCGCGATCTGTATAAACATGGAAATATCTACACCGCTATCTGTATAAACATGGAAATATCTACACAGATATCTCTATAAACATGGAAATATCTACACCGCCATCTGTATAAACATGGAAGTACCTACAAAGTCATCTGTATAAACATGGAAATAACTAAAAAGCCATCTGTAAAAACATGGAAATATCTACACAGCCATCTGTATATACATGGAAATATCTACAAAGATATCTGTATAAACATGGTAATATCTACACCGCCATCTGTATATACATGGAAATATCTACACTGCCATCTGTATAAACATGGAAATATCTACAATGTCATCTGTAGAAAGATGGAAATATCTACACCGCAAACTGTGTAAACATGGAAATATCTACACCGATATCTATAAAAATATGGAAATACCTACACCGCTATCTGTATAAACATGAAAATATCTACACCGCGATCTGTATAAACATGGAAATATCTACACCACGGTCTGTATAAACATGGAAATATCTACACCGCTATCTGTAGAAATATGGAAATATCTACACAGCTATCTCTATAAACATGGAAATACCTACACCGCCATCTGTATAAACATGGAAATACCTACAAAGTTATCTGTATAAACATGGAAATATCTACAAAGCCATCTGTATACACATGGAAATATCTGCAACGCTATCTGTATAAACATGGAAATAATTACGCCGCTATTTGTATAAACAAGGAAATATCTACACCATGATCTGTATAAACGTGGCAATATTTACACCGCTATCTGTATAAACATGGAGATTTCTACACCGTTATCTGTATAAATATGGAAATATCTACACCGCTATCTCTATAAACATGGATACATCTACACCGCCATTTGTATAAACAGGGAAATACCTATACAGTCATCTGTGTAAACGTGGAAATATCTACACCACCATCTGTATAAACATGGAAATATCTACAATGCCATCTGTATACACATGGAAATACCTACACGGCAATCTGTGTATAGATGGAAACATCAACACCGCCATCTGTAAAAACTTGGAAATATCTACACTGCTATCTCTATAAACATGGAAATATCTACACTGCGGTCTGTATAAACATGGAAATATCTACACCGGTATCTCTATAAACATGGAAATATCTACACCATGATCCGTATAAACATGGAAATATATACACCGCTATCTGTATAAACATGGAAATATCTGCACCGCTATCTCTATAGACATGGAAATATCTACAAAGCCATCTGAATAAACATGGAAATACCTACACAGTCATGTGTAGGAACATGGATATTTCTACACTGCCATCTATATAAACATAGAAATATCTACACAGACCTCTGTATAAATATGGAGATATCTGCATAGGCATCGGTATAAACATGGAAATATCTGCACCGCTATCTGTATAAACATGGAAATACCTACACCGCTGTCTCTATAAACATGGAAATATGTACACCGCTATGTGTATAAACATGGAAATATCTCCACTGCTGTCTGTATAAACATGGAAATATCTCCACCGTTATCTGTATAAACATGGAAATATCTACAGCGCCATCTCTATAAACTTTGAAATATCTACAGTGCCATCTGTAAAAACATGGAAATATCTACACAGTCATCTGAATAAACATGGAAATATCTACACCGCGATCTGTATAAACATGAAAATACCTACAATACCATCTGTATACACATGGAAATATCTACACAGACATGTTTATGAATATGGAAATATCTACACCGCCATCTGTATAAACATGGAAATACCTAAACTGCCATCTGTAGAAAGATGGATATATGTACACCGCTATCTCTATAAATATGGAAATATCTACACCGCCATCTCTATAAACATGAAAATATCTACACTGCCATCTCCATGAAGATGGAAGTATCTACTCCGCCATGTCAATAAACACGGAAATATCTACACCACCATCTGTGAAAACATGGAAATATCTACAACGCTATCTGTATAAACATGGAAATATCTACACGGCCATCTGTGTATAGATGGAAATATCAACACCGCCATCTGTACAAACATGGAAATATCTACACCGCTGTCTCTATAAACATGGAAATATCTGCACTGCCATCTGTAAAAATATGGAAATACCTATAGAGTCATCTGTATAAACATGGAAATATCTACAATGCCATCTGTATACACATGGAAATATCTACACAGCCATCTGCATAAACATGTAAATATCTACACTGCTATCTCTATAAACATGGAAATATCTACACCGCCATCTCTATGAACATGAAAATATCCACACTGCCATCTCCATAAACATGGAACTAACTACTCCGCCATCTGTATAAACATGGAAACATCTACACCGCCATCTGTGTGAATAAGGAAATATCTACAATGCCATCTGTATAAAGATAAAAAAATCTGCACCGCGAGCTGTATAAACATGGAAATAACTACATCTCTATCTCTATAAACGTGGAAATACCAACACCGCTATCGGTATAAACATGGAAATATCTACAACGCCATCTATATAAACATGGAAATATCTACACCGCTATGTCTATAAACATGGAAATACCTACACCGCTATCTCTATAAACATGGAAATATCTACACCGCTATATGTATAAACATGGAAATATCTACACCGCGATCTGTATAAACATGGAAATATCTACACCGCGATCTGTATACACATGGAAATATCTTCACCACGATCTGTATAAACATGGAAATATCTACACCGCTATCTGTATAAACATGGTAATATCTACACCGCCATCTATATAAACATGGAAATATCTACACCGCCATCTTTATAAACATGGAAATATCTTCAATGCCATCTGTAGAAAGATGGAAATATCTACACCGCCATCTGTGTAAACATGGAAATATCTACATCGATATCTGTAAAAACATGGAAATATCTACACTGCTGTCTGAATAAACATGGAAATATCTACACCACGATCTGTATAAACATGGAAATATCTACACCGCGATCTGTATAAACATGGAAATATCTACACCGCTATCTGTATAAATATGGAAATATCTACACAGCTATCTCTATAAACGTGGAAATATCTACACCGCCATCTGTATAAACATGGAAATACCTACAAAGTCATCTGTATAAACATGGAAATAACTACAAAGCCATCTGTATAAACATGGAAATAACTTCACCACTATTTGTACAAACAAGGAAATATCTACACTGTGATCTGTATAAACATGGAAATATTAACACCGCTATCTGTATAAACATGGAAATTTCTACACCGTTATCTGTATAAATATGGAAATATCTACACCGCTATCTCTATAAACATGGAAATATCTTCAAAGCCATCTGTATAAACATGGAAATATCTATAGAGTCATCTGTGTAAACACGGAAATATCTACACCACCATCTGTATAAACATGGAAATATCTACAATGCCATCTGTATACACATGGAAATACATACAGGGCAATCTGTGTATAGATGGAAACATCAACACCGCCATCTGTAAAAACTTGGAAATATCTACACTGCTATCTCTATAAACATGGAAATATCTACACCGCCATCTGTGTAAACATGTAAATATCTACAACGATATCTGTAACAACATGGAAATATCTACACCGCGATCTGTATAAACATGGAAATATCTACACCGCGGTCTGTATAAACATGGAAATATCTACACCGCGATCTGTATAAACATGGAAATATCTACACCGCTATCTGTGTAACCTTGGAAATATCTACACCACCATCTGTGTAAATTTGGCAATACTTACACCGCAATCTGTGCGAAGATGGAAATATCTACACCGCTATCTTTGTAAACATGGAAATATCTACACCGCTATCTGTATAAACATGGAAATATCTACACTGCCATCTGTATAAACACGGAAATATCTACAGCGCCATCTGTATAAACATGGAAATATCTACACTGCCATCTGTACACACACGGAAATACCTACACAGCCATCTGTATAAACATGGAAATAACTACACCGCTATCTCTATAAACATGGAAATATCTACACCGCTCTCTGTATAAACATGGAAATATCCACATCGCTATCTGTATAATCAGGGAAATATCTGCACCACTATCTGTATAAACATGGAAATATCTACACCGCTTTCTGTGTAAACATGGAAATATCTACACCGCTATCTGTATAAACATGGAAATATATACAATGCTATCTGTGTAAACATGGAAATATCTACACAGATATCTGTGTAAACTTGCAAATATCTACCCAGCTATCTGTGTAAAAATGGAAATATCTACACAGCAATCTGTGCAAAAATGGAAATATCTACACCGCTATCTCTGTAAACATGGAAATATCTACACCGCTATCTGTATAAACATGGAAACATATACAATGCTATCTGTGTAAACATGGAAATATCTACACAGCTATCTGTGTAAACTTGGAAATATCTCCCCAGCTATCTGTGTAAAAATGGAAATATCTACACCGCTATCTGTATAAACATGGAACTATCTCCACCGCTATCTGTATAAACATGAAAATATCTACACCGCTATGTGTATAATCATGGACATATCTACACCACAATCTGTATAAACATGGAAATATCTACCACGCTATGTGTGTAAACATGGAAATATCTACACAGCTATCAGTGTAAACTTGGAAATATCTACACAGCTATCTGCGTAAACATACAAATACCTACACGGCAATCTGTGCAAAGATGGAAATATCTACACCGCTATCTCTGTAAACATGGAAATATCTACACCGCTACCTGTATAAACATGGAAATATCTACACCGCTGTCTGTATAAACAAGGAAATAATTACACCGCCATCTCTATAAACATGGAAATATCTACACCACTATCTGTATAAACATGGAAATATCCTCACTGCCATCTGTATAAACATGGAAATATCTACAACGCCATCTGTATGAAGATGGAAATATCTACACCGCAATATGTATAAATATGGAAATACCTACACCGCTATCTCTATTGACATGGAAATATCTACACCGCTCTCTGTATAAACATGGAAATATCTACACTGCCATCTGCATAAAGATGGAAATATCCACACCGTGAGCTGTATAAACATGTTAATATCAACACTGCTATCTGTATAAACATGGAAATACCACCTCCGTTATCTGTATAAACATGGCAATATCTACACCGCTATCTCTATAAACTTGAAAATACATACACCACCATCTCTATAAACATGGAGATATTTACACCGCTATCTCTGTAAACATAGAAATAACTACACCCCCATCTCTATAAACATGGAAATATCTACACCGCTATCTGCATAAACATGGAAATATCTACACAGACATCTGTATAAACATGGAAATATCTACACTGCCTTCTATGTAAACTTGGAAATATCTACACTGACATCTGTAGAAAGATGGAAATGTCTACAAAGCGATCTGAATAAACATGGGAATTTCTACACTGCTACCTGTATAAACATGGAAATATCTACACGGCAACCTGTATAAACATGGAAATATCTACACAGCCATCTCCATAAACATGGATATATCTACATCGCTATCTGTATAAACATGGAAATATCCCCACCGCTATCTGTGTAACATAGAAATATTTACTCCGCCATCTGTAAAAAACATGGAAATATCTACACATTCATCTGTATAAACATGGAAATATCTACACTGCCACTGTATACACATGGAAATATCTACACAGCCATCTGTATAAACATGGAAATATCTACACCAATATCTCTATAAACATGGAAATACCTGCACCGCTATCTGTATAAATGCGGAAATATCTACACCGCTATCTGTATATACTTGGAAATATCTACACCGCCATCTCTATAAACATGAAAATACGTCCACCGCTATCTGTATAAACTTGAAAATATCTCCACCGCTATCTGTATAAACATGGAAATATCTACACCGCTATCTGTATAAACATGGAAATATCTACACCGATATCTGTATAAACATGGAAATATCTACACTGCCATTTGTATAAACATGGAAATATCTACAGCGCCATCTGTATAAACATGGAAATATCTACACCGCCATCTATACTCACATGGAAATAACTACACAGCCATCTGTATAAACAAGGAAATATCTAAACTGCTATCTCTATAAACACGGAAATATCTTCACCAATATGTGTATAAACATGGAAATATCTACGTCGCTATCTCTATAAACAGGGAAATATCTCCACCGCTATGTGTATAAACTTGGAAATATCTACACCGCTATCTGTATAAACATGGAAATATCTACACCGCTATCAGTATAAACATGGAAATATCTACAACGCTATGTCTTTAAACATGGAAATATCTACACAGCTATCTGTGTAAACTTGGAAATATCTACACAGCTATCTGTGTAAAAGTGGAAATATCTACACAGCAATCTGTGCAAAGATGGAAATATCTACACCGCTATCTCTGTAAACATGGAAATATCTACACCGCTATCTGTAGAAACATGGAAATATCTACATGGCTATCCCTAAAAACATGGAAATATCTTCACCGCCTTCTGTATAAACATGGAAATATCTACACTGCCATCTGTATAAACATGGAAATAACTAAACCGCTATCTCTATAAACATTGAAACATCTACAACGCTATCTGTATAAACGTGAAATTATGTTCACCGCAATCTGTGCAAATATGGAAATATCTACACCACTATCTCTGTAAATATGGAAATATCTACACCGCTATCTGTATGAACATGGAAATATCTACAATGCAATCAGCATAAACATGGATATATCTACACCGCTATCTGTATAAACATGGAAATATCTACACCGCTATCTGTATAAACATGGAAATATCTACACTGCTATCTGTATAAACATGGAAATATCTACACCGCTATCTGTACAAACGTGGAAATATGTACACCGCAATCGGTGCAAATATGGAAATATCTACACCTCTATCTCTGTAAATGTGGAAATACCTACACCGCTCTCTGTATAAACATGGAAATATCTACTCTGCCATCTGTATAAAGATGGAAATATCTACACCGCGAGCTGTAAACATGGAAATATCTACACCGCTATCTGTATAAACATGGAAATACCAAGACCGTTATCTGTATAAACATGGAAATATCTACACCGCTATCTCTATAAAAATGAAAATGCTTACACCACCATCTCTATAAACATGGAGATATTTAAACCGCTATCTCTATTAACATAGAAATAATTACAACGCCATCTATATCAATATGGAAATATCTACACCGCCATCTGCATAAACATGGAAATATCTACACAGACATCTGTATAAACATGGAAATATCTACACTGCTATCTCTAAAAACATGAAAATATCTACACAGCCATCTTCAGAAACATGGATGTATCTACACCGCCATCTGTATAAACATGGAAATATCTACACCACTATCTGTATAAACATGGAAATATCCTCACTGCCATCTGTATAAACATGGAAATATCTACAACGCCATCTCTATGAAGATGGAAATATCTACACCGCAATATGTATAAATATGGAAATACCTACACCGCTATCTCTGTAGACATGGAAATATCTACACCGCTCTCTGTATAAACATGGAAATATCTACACTGCCATCTGCATAAAGATGGAAATATCTACACCACGATCTGTATAAACATGTTAATATCTACCCTGCTATCTGTATAAACATGGAAATACCAACACCGTTATCTGTATAAACATGGAAATATCTACACCGCTATCTCTATAAACATGAAAATACATACACCACCATCTCTAAAAACATGGAGATATTTACACCGCTATCTCTGTAAACGTAGAAATAACTACACTGCCATCTCTATAAACATGGAAATATCTACACCGCCATCTGCATAAACATGGAAATATCTGCACAGACATCTGTATAAACATGGAAATATCTACACTGCCTTCTGTATAAACTTGGAAATATCTACACTGACATCTGTGGAAAGATGGAAATGTCTACAAAGCAATCTGTATAAACATGGGAATTTCTACACTGCTACCTGTATAAACATGGAAATATCTACACCGCTATCTGTATCAACATGGAAATAACTACACCGCAATCTGTATGAACATGGAAATATCTACAATGCTATCTCTGTAGACATGGAAATACCTACACAGCTATCTCTGTAAACTTGGAAATATCTACACCGCTATCTGTGTAAATTTGGCAATACCTACACCGCAATCTGTGCAAAGATGGAAATACCTACACCGCTATCTCTGTAAACATGGAAATATCTACACCGATATCTGTATAAACATGGAAATATCTACACTGCCATTTGTATAAACATGGAAATATCTACAGCGCCATCTGTATAAACATGGAAATATGTACACCGCCATCTGTACACACATAGAAGTAACTACACACCCATCTGTATAAACAAGGAAATATCTACACTGCTATCTCTATAAACATGGAAATATCTACACCACTATGTGTGTAAACATGGAAATATCTACATCGCTATCTTTATAAACAGGGAAATATCTGCACCGCTATCTGTATAAACATGGAAATATCTACACCGCTATCTGTATAAATATGGAAATATCTAGACCGCTATCTCTATAAACATGGAAATGTCTACACCGCTGTCTGTATAAACATGGAAATATCTTCATGGCTATCTCTCTAAACATGGAAATATCTACACCGCCATATGTATAAACATGGAAATACGTACACAATCATCTGTATAAACATAGAAATATCTACACCACTATCTGTATAAACATGGAAATATCTGCACGGCAATCTGTATAAACATTGAAATATCTACACAGCCATCTCTATAAACATGGATATATCTACATCGCTATCTGTATAAACATGGAAATATCCACACCGCTATCTGTGTAACATGGAAATATTTACTCCGCCATCTGTAAAAAATGTGGAAATATCTACACATTCATCTGTATCAACATGGAAATATCTACACCCCCATCTGTATAAACATGGAAATATCTACACTGCCACTGTATACACATGGAAATATCTACACAGCCATCTGTATAAACATGGAAATATCTACACCGCTATCTCTATAAACATGGAAATACCTGCACCGCTATCTGTATAAACGCGGAAATATCTACACCGCTATCTGTATAAACTTGAAAATATCTCCACCGCTATCTGTATAAACATGGAAATATCTACACCGCTATCTGTATAAACATGGAAATATCTACACCGCTATCTGTATAAACATGGAAATATCTAGACCGCTATCTGTACAAACATTCAAATATCTACATTGCTATCTGAATAAATATGGAAATATCTCCACCGCTATCTCTATAAACATGGAAATATCTACACCCCTATCTGTATAAACATGGAAATATCTACACCACAGTCTGTATAAACATGGAAATATCTACAACACTATCTGTGTAAACATGGAAATACCTACAGAGCTGTCTGTGTAAACATGGAAATATGTACAACGCAATCTGTGTGAAGATGGAAATATCTACACCTCTGTCTCTGTAAACATGGAAATATCTACACCAGTATCTGTATAAACATGGAGATATCTACACCGCTATCTGTATAAACATGGAAATATCTACACAACAGTCTTTATAAACATGGATATATCTACACCGCTATCTGTATAAACATGGAAATATCTACACTGCTGTCTGTATAAACATGGAAATGTCTACTCCGCTATCTGTATAAATATGGAAATATCTACACCGCTATCACTATAAAGATGGAAATGTCAACACCGCTATCTCTATATACATGGAAATATCCACATAGCTATCACTAAAAACATGGAAATATCTTCACCGTATACAGATCTATGACGCTATCTGTATGAACATGGAAATAGCTACACCGCGATCTCTGTAAACATGGATATGTCTTCATCGCTATCTTTATAAACATGGAAATATCTACACTGCCCTCTGTATAAACATGGAAATACCTACACTGCCATCTGTATACACATGGAAATATCTACAAAAGCAAATGTATGATCATGGAAATATCTACACCGTTATCTCTATAAACATGGAGATACCTGCACCACTATCTCTATAAACATGGAAATATCTACACTGCCATTTACATAAACATGGAACTATGTACACCGCCATCTGTATAAACAAGGAAATATCTACACTGCCATCTGTATAAAGATGTAAATATCTACACCGCGAGCTGTGTAAACATGGAAATATCTACACCGCTATATATATAAACTTGGAAATACCAACACCGCTATCTGTATAAACTTGGAAATGTCTACAACGCTATCTGTATAAACATGGAAATATCTACTGCGCTATCTCTATAAACATGGAAATACCTACACCGCTATCTCTGTAAACAAGGAAATATCTACACCGCTATCTCTATAAACATGGAAATGTATACAACGCCATCTCTATAAACATGGAAAAATCTACACCGCTACCTGGATAAACTTGGAAATATCTACACGACCATCTCTAGAAACATGAAAATATCTCTACCGCTATCTCTATAAACATGGAAATATCTACAATGCTGTCGGTATAAACATGGAAATATCTACACCGCTATCTGTATAAACATGGAAATATCTACACCGCTATCTTTATAAACATGTAAATATCTACACCGCAATCACTATAAACATGGAAATATCTTCAACACTATCTGTGTAAACATGGAAATATCTACACAGCTGTCTGTGTAAACATGGAAATATGTACACCGCAATCTTTGTGAGGATGGAAATATCTACACCGCAATCTGTGCAAATATGGAAATATCTACACATGTATCTCTGTAAACCTGGAAATATATACACCAATGTCTGTATAAACGTGGAAATATCTACACCGCTATCTGTATAAACATGGAAATATCCACACCACAATCTGTATAAACATGGAAATATCTGCACCGCAATCTATATAAACATAGATATATCTACACCACTATCTGTATAAACATGGAAATATGTGCGCCGCTATCTGTGTAAATATGGAAATATCTTCAACGCTATCTCTATAAACATGGAAATGACTTCACTGCTATCTGTATAAACATGGAAATATCTACATGGCTATCTCTAAAAACATGGAAATATCTACACCGCCTTCTGCATAAACATGGAAATACCTACACTGCCATCTGTATAAACATGGAAATAACTACACTGCTGTCACTATAAACATGGAAATATCTACACTGCCATCTGTATATACATGGAAATACCTACACAGTCATCTGTATAAACATGGAAATATCTACACCACTATCTGTATAAATGTGGAAATATCTAAACTGCCATCTGTATAAACATGGAAATATCTACACAGACATCTCTATAAACATGGAAATATCTTCAACGCTATCTCTATAAACATGGAAATAGCCACACCGCTATCTACATAAACATGGAAATATCTACACTGACATCTGTATACACATGGAAATATCTACACAGTCATCTGTATAAAGATGGAAATATCTATACCGTTATCTGTATAAACATGGAAATATCTACAACGATATCTGTATAAAGGTGGAAATATCTACACCGCAATCTGTACAAATATGGAAATATCTACACATCTATCTCTGTAAATATGGAAATATCATCTCCGCTATCTATATAAATATGGAAATATTTACACCGCTGTATGTATAAACATGGAAATATCTACACCACGATCTGTATAAACATTGATATATCTACTCCGCTATCTGTATAAACGTGGAAACATCTACACCGCTATCTGTATAAACATGGAAATATCTACACCGCTATCTGTATAAATATGGAAATGTCTACACCGCTATCTCTATAAACATGGAAATGTCTACACCGCTATCTGTATAAACATGGAAATATCTACATGGCTATTTCTATAAGTATGGAAATATCTAAACCGCATTCAGTATAAACATGGATATACGTACACAGTCATCTGTATAAACATAGAAATATGCACACCACTATCTGTATAAACACGGAAATATCTACACTGCCATCAGTATATACATGGAAATATCTACACAGCCATCTCTATAAACATGGAAATATCTACATTGCTATCTGTAGAAACATGGAAATAGCTAAACCGCTATCTGTATAAACATGGAAATATCTACACCGCCATCTGTCAAAATATGGAAATATCTACACAGTCATCTGTAGAAACATGGAAATATCTGCACCGCCATCTGTACAAACATAGAAATATCTCCACCGCTATCTGTATAAACATGGAAATATCTACACCGCTATCTGTATAAACATGGAAATATCTACACCGCTATCTGCATAGACATGGAAATATCTACACCGCCATCTGTATAAACATGGAAATATCTACACGGCTATCTGTATAAACATGGAAATATCTACACTGCTGTCTGTATAAACATGGAAATATCTACACTGCCATCTGTATAAACATGGAAATAGCCACACCGTTATTTTTTATAAACATGGAAATATCTACACCACCATCTGAATAAACATGGAAATATCTACACGGCTATCTGTATAAATATGGAAATATCTACACCGCTACCTCTATAAACATGGAAATATCTACACAGCTATCTGTATAAACATGGGTATATCTACAGCGCTATCTCTATAAACATGGAAATATCTACACCGCCATCTGTATAAACATGGAAACATGTACACAGTCATCTGTATAAACATGGAAATAACTACACCGCTGTCTGTATAAACATGATAATATATATACCGCTATCCGTATAAACATGGAAATGTCTACACCGCTATCTGTATAAATATGGAAATATCCACACCGCTATCCCTATAAACATGGAAATGTCTACACTGCTATCTGTATAAACATGGAAATATCTACATGGCTATCTATATAAACATGGAATTATCAACCCCGCTATCTGCATAAACACGGAAATATCTACACCGCTATCTGCATAAACATGGAAATATCTACATCGTTATCTGTACAAACATGGAAATATCGCCACCATTATCTCTACGAACATGGAAATATCTCCAGCGCTATCTCAATAAACTTGGAATATGTGCACTGCTATCTTTATAAACATGGAAATATCTACTCCACTATCTTTATAAACATGGATATATCTACACTGCCATCTGAATAAACATGGTAATAGCCAGACCGCTATCTGTATAAACATGGAAATATCTACACCACCATCTGAATAAACATACAAATATCTACACCGCTATCTTTATAAATATGGAAACAACTTCACCGCTATCTCTGTAAACATGGAAATATCTACACCGCTACCTGTATAAACATGGACATGTCTACACCGCTATCTCTATTAACATGGAATTATCTACACCGCTGCCTGCATAAACTTCGAAATATCTACACCACCATCTCTAGAAACATGGAAATATCTCCACCGCTATCTGTATAAACATGGAAATATCTACACCACTCTCTGTATAAACATGGAAGTATCTACACCGCTGTCTGTATAAATATGGAAATATGTACACCGCTATCTGTATAAACATGGAAATATCTACACTGCTATCTGTATACACGTGCAAAAATCTACAGCGCTATCTGTATAAACAGGAAAATATCTCCACCGCTATCTGTATAAACATGGAAATATCTACACCGCTATCTTTATAAACATGGAAATATCTACACTGGAATCTCTATAAACATGGAAATACCTAAAACACTATCTGTGTAAACATGGAAATATCTACACAGCTGTCTCAGTAAACATGGAAATATGTACACTGCAATCTGTGTGAGGACGGAAATATCAACACCGCAATCTTTGCAAATATGGAAATATCTACACTTCTATCTCTGGAAACATGGAAATATCTACACCACTGTCTGTATAAACATGGAAATATCTACACCGCTATCTGTATAACCATGGAAATATATACATCACAATCTGTATAAACATGGATATATCTACACCGCTCTCTGTATAAACATGGAAATATCTACACCACTATCTGTATAAACATGGAAATATCTACTCCGCTGTCTGTATAAATATGGAAATATCTACACCACTATCTCTATACACAAGGAAATATCTACACCGCTATCTCTATAAACATGGAAATATCTACATGGCCATCTCCATAAACATGGAACTATCTACACCGACATCTGTATAAACATGGAAATACCTACACCACTATCTGAATAAACATGGAAATATCTACACCACTGTCATTATAAACATGGAATTACCTACACCACCATCTCTATGCACATGGAAATATTTACACTGGTATCTCTACAAACATAGAAATATCAAGACCGCCATCTCTGTAAACATGGAAATATCTACACCGCCTTCTGAATGAACATGGAAATATCTACACCGCCATCTGTATAAACATGGAAATATCTAAATTGCCATCTGAGGAAAATGGAAATATCTACACCACGATCTGTATAAACATGGAAATATGAACACCGCTACCTGTATAAACATGGAAATATCTACACGGCTCTCTGTATAAACATAGAAACATCTACAACACGATCTCTATAAACAAGGAAATATCTCCACCGCTATCTGTATAAACATGTAAATATCTACACTGCCATCTGTATAAACATGGAAATATCTCCATCGCTGTCTGTATAAACATGGAAATATCTCCACCGCTATCTCTATAAACATGGAAATATGTACACCGCTATCTTTATAAACATGGAAATATTTACACCGCTGTCTGTATAAACATGGAAATATCTACAACACTATCTGTATAAACATGGAAATGTCTACATAGATATCTGCGTAACTATGGAAATATTTACAGCGCTCTCTGTGAAAAGATGGAAATATCTACACCACAATCTATGCAAATATGGAAAAATCTACACCGCTATCTCTGTAACCATGGAAATATCTACACCGCTTTATGTATAAACGTGGAAATATCTACACCGCTATCTGTAGAAACATGGAAATATCTACACCGCTATCTGCATAAACAACTAAATATCTACACCGATATCTGTATAAACATGGAAATAACTTCACCGCTATCTGTATAAACATGGAAATATCTACACCCCTATCTCTATAAACATGGAAATGTTTACACCGCTATCTGTATAAACATGGAAATATCTACATGGCTATCTCTATAAACATGGAAATATCTATACCGTCATCTGTATAAACATGGAAATACCTACACAGTCATCCGTATAAACATGGAAATATCTACACCACTATCTGCATACACATGGAAATATCTACACTACATCTGTATAAACATGCAAATAGCCACACCGCTATGTGTATAAATGTGGAAATATCTACACTGCCATCTAAATAAACATGGAAATACATACACCGGTATCTTTTTAAATATGGAAATATCTACACCGCTATCGCTATAAACATGGAAATATCTACACAGCTATCTGTATAAAAATGGAAATATCTACACCGCTATCTGTATAAACATGGAGGTATCTGCACCGATGTCTGTATGAACATGGAAATATCTACACCGCAACCTGTATAAACATGGAGCTATCTACAACACTATCTGCATAAACATGGAAATATCTAAACCGCTATCTGTATAAACATGGAAATATCTCCATCGCTATCTGTATAAACATGGAAATACCTACACCGCTATCTCTATAAACATGGATATATCTACACCGCAATCTTTATAAACATGGAAATGTCTACACCGCCATCTCTATAAACATGAAAATATCTACACCACCATCTCCATAAAGATGGAACAATCTACACCACCATTTGTGTAAACATGGAAATAACGACACTGATATCGGTATTAACATTGAAATATCTACACTGCCATCTGTATAACGATGGAAATATCTGCATCGTGAGCAGAATAAACATGGAAATGTCTACAACGCTATCTGCATAAACATGGAAATACCAACACCGCTATCTGTATAAACATGGAAATATCTACTAAGCTATCTGTATAAACATGGAAATACCAACACAGCTACCTGTATAAACATGGAAATATCGACACCGCTATCTGTATAAACATGGAAATATCTACACCACTATACCCATAAGCATAGAATTACCTACAACACCATCTCTATAAACATGGAATTTTCTACACTACTATGTCTATAAACGTAGAAATATCTACACCGCCATCTCTATAAACATGGAAATATCCACACCACGATCTGTATAAACATGGAAATATCTACACCACTATCTGTATAAAAACGGAAATATCTACACCGATATCTCTATAAACATGGAAATGTCTATACCGCTATCTGGATAAGCTTGGAAATAACTAAACCGCTCTCTCCATAAACTTGGAGATATCTACAATGCTATCTGTGTAAACATGGAAATATATAAACCATTATCTCTATAAATATGGAAACATATACAACGCTATCTGTGTAAACATGGAAATATCCACAACGCTATCTGTATAAACATGGAAATACCTACACCGCTATCTGTATACACATAGAAATATCTAGAAAACATCTGTATAAACGTGGAAATATCTACACCGCTTTCTGTATAAACATGGAAACATCTACACTACCATCTGTATAAAGATGGAAATATCTATACCGCGAGCTGTATAAACATGGAAATATCTAAACTGCTATCTGTATAAACATGGAAATACCAACTCCGCTATCTGTATAAACGTGCCAATATCTACACCGCTGTCTTTATAAATATGGAAATATCTACACCAATATCTCTATAATAATGGAAATACCTACACCGCTATCTGTATAAACATGGAAATATCTACACCGATCTCTCTATAAACATGAAAATATCTACACCAACATCTGTATAAACATGGAAATATCTACACCGCCATCTGTATAAACATGGAAATATCTACACAGCCATCTCTATGAACATGGAAATATCTACACTGCTAACTGTATAAAAATGGAAATACCTACACCATTATCTGTATACCCATAGAAATATCTACACCGCTATCCCTAAAAACATGGAAATATCATCACCGCTATCTGCATAAACATGGAAATATCTACACCACTACCAGTATAAACATGGAAATGTCTACACCGCTATCACTATAAACATAGAAATACCTACACCGGTATGTCTATAACATGGAAAAATCCACACCGCCATCTGTATAAACATGGAAATATCTACACCGCTATCGGTATAAACATGGAAATATCTATAACGGTATCTGTGTAAACATGGAAATATCTACACCGCTATCTGTGTAAACATGGAAATATCTACACCGCTATCTCTATAAAGATGGAAATATTTACACCGCTATCTGTATAATCGTGGAAATATCTACACTGCTATCTGTACAAACGTGGAAATATCTACACCGCTATCTGTATAAACGTGGAAATATCTACACCGCTATCTGTATAAAAATGGAAATATATGCAATGATATCTGTGTAAACGTGGAAGTATCTACACAACTATCTGTGTAAACTTGGAAATATCTACACCGCTATCTGTGTAAAGATGGAAAAAACTACAACGCAATCTGTGCAAAGAGGAAATATCTACACCGTTATCTCTGTAAACCTGGGAATATCTACACTGCTATCTGTATAATCATGGAAATATCTACACAGCTATCTGTATAAACATGTTATAAATACACCGCCATCTGTATAAACATGCAAATATCAACGCAGTCATCTGTATAAACATGTAAATATCTACACCACCATCTCAATAAACATGGAAATATCTAGACAGCCATATCTATACACATGGAAATATCTACACAGTCATCTGTATAAACATGGAAATTTCTACACCGCTATCTCTGTATACATGGAAATATCTACACCGCTATCTGTAGAAACATGGATATATCTACAAAGTTATCTGAATAAACTTGGAAATATCTGCAACGCTATCTCTATAAACATGGAAATATGTACAACGCTATCTGTATAAACATGGAAATACCTACACCGCTGCCCTTATAAACAAGGAAATATCTACAACGCTATCTGTGTAAACCTGAAATAACTACAACGCTATCTTTGTAAACATCTACAACACTATCTGTGTAAACATGGAAATGTCTACCCAACTATCTGTGTATACTTGGAAATATCTACACCGCTATCTGTGTAAAGATGGAAATATCTACACCGCAATCTGTGCAGAAATTGAAATATCTACACCGCTATCTCTGTAAGCATGGAAATACCTACACCACCATCTGTATAAACATGGAAATATCTACACCGCTATCTGTATAAACATGGAAATATCTACAACGGTATCTGTGTAAACATGGAAATATCTACACCGCTATCTGTGTAAACATGGAAATATCTACACCGCTATCTCTATAAAGATGGAAATAACTACACCGCTATCTGTATAATCGTGGAAATATCTACACTGCTATCTGTATAAACGGGGAAATATCTACACTGCTATCTATATAAACGTGGAAATATCTACACCGCTATCTCTATAAAAATGGAAATATATGCAATGATATCTGTGTAAACGTGGAAGTATCTACACAACTATCTGTGTCAACTGGGAAATATCTACACCGCTATCTGTGTAAAGATGGAAAAAACTACACCACAATCTGTACAAAGAGGAAATATCTACACCGCTATCTCTGTAAACCTGGGAATACCTACACTGCTATCTGTATAATCATGGAAATATCTACACCGCTATCTGTATAAACATGGAATAACTACACCGCCATTTGTATAAACATGCAAATATCTACGCAGTCATCTGTATAATCATGTAAATATCTACACCACCATCTCAATAAACATGGAAATATCTAGACAGCCATATCTATACACATGGAAATACCTACACAGTCATCTGTATAAACATGGAAATTTCTACACCGCTATCTCTGTAAACATGGAAATATCTACACCGCTATCTGTAGAAACATGGATATATCTACATCGCTATCTGTATAAACATGAAAATATCTACAACGCTATCTCAATAAACATGGAAATATGTACAACGCTATCTGTATAAACATGGAAATACCTACACCGCTGCACTTATAAACATTTAAATATCTGCAACGTTAACTGTGTAAACCTGAAATAACTACAACGCTATCTTTCTAAACATCTACAACGCTATCTGTCTAAACATGGAAATATCTACCCAGCTATCGGTGTAAACTTGGAAATATCTACACCGCTATCTGTGTAAAATAGAAATATCTACACCGCAATCTGTGCAAAAATTGAAATATCTACACCGCTATCTCTGTAAACATGGAAATATCTACACCACCATCTGTATAAACATGGAAATATCTACACTGCCATTTGAACAAACATGGAAATATCTACACAGCCATCTCTATAAACATGGAAATATCTACACCGCCATCTGTAGAAACATGGAAATACCTACACCGCTGTCTGTATAAACATGGAAATATCTACACCGCTATCCTTAAAACATGGAAATATCAACACCACTATCCGTATAAACATGGAAATCTCTACACCGCTATTACTATAAACATGGAAATTACTGCAACGCTATCTGTGTAAACATGGAAATATTTACACCACTCTCTGTGTAAACATGGAAATATCCACACCGCTATCTGTATAATTATGGAAATATCTACACCACTATCTCTGTAAACATGGAAATGTCTACACCGCTATCTGTATAATCATGGAAATATTTACACCACTATCTCTATAAACATGAAAATATCTACACCGACGTCTGTATAAAAATGGAAATACATACACAGTCATCTGTATAAACATGGAAATATCTACACTGCCTTGTGTATAAACACGGCAATATCAACACTGCTTCTGTATAAACATGGAAATATCTACACTGCTATCTGTATAAATATGGAAATATGTACAGCACTCTCTGTATAAAGATAGAAATATCTACATCTCTATCTGTATAAACCTGGAAACAACTACACAGCTATTTGTATAAATATGGAAATACTTACACCGATATATCTTTAAACATGGAAATATCTACACCGCTATCTCTACAAACATGGAAATATCTACACCGCTATCTGTATAAACATGCAAATACCTACACCGCTATCTGTATAAATATGTAAATATCTACACCGCTATGTCTATAAACATGGAAATATCTACACCGCTATCTTTATAAACATGGAAATATCTACACCGCTATCTCTAGAAACGTGGAAATATCTACACCGCCTTCTGTAAAAACAAGGAAATATCTACACAGTCATATGTATAAACTTGGAAATATCTACACCACCATCTGTATAAACATGGAAATATCTACACTGCCATCTGTATACTCAAGTAAATAGCTACACAGCCATCCCTATAAACATGGAAATATCTACACCGCTATCTCCATAAACATGGAAATACCCACACCGCTATCTGTATGAACATGGAAATATCTACATCGCTATCTCTATAAACATGGAAATATCTCCACCGCCAACTCTATAAACCTGAAAATATCTACACTGCCATCTCTATAAACATGGAACTAACTACACAGCCATCTGAATAAACAAGGAAATATCTACACTGCCATCTGTATAAACATGGAATTATCTACACAGCCATCTGTATAAACATGGAAATAACTACACAGCCTTCTGTATAAACATGGAAATATCTAAACCGCTATCTGTGTAAAATGGAAATATCTAAACCGCAATCTGTGCAAAGATGGAAATATTTACACCGATATCTCTGTAAACATGGAAATATCTACACAGCTATCTATATAAATATGGAAATATTTACACTGCTATCTCTATAAACATGGAAATATCTACACCTCTCTCTCTATAATTATGGAAAATCTACAACAGTATCTCTATAAACATGTACATATCTACACAGCTATCTGTGTAAACTTGGAAATATCTACACCACTGTCTTTGTAAAGATGGAAATATCTACACTGCAATCTGTGCAAAGATGGAAATATCTACACCGCTATCTCTGTAAACATGGAAATATCTACACCGCTATCTGTATAAACATGGAAATATCTACACCGTTATCTCTACAACCATGGAAATATCTACACCATCATCTGTATAAACATGGAAATATCTAAACCGTTATTTGTATAAATATGGAAAAATCTACACCACTGTCTCTATAAACATGGAAATATCTACACCACAATCACTATAAACATGAAATATATACCCTGCCATCTGTATACATATGGAAATATCTACACAGCCATCTCTATAAACATGAAAATATCTACACTGCTATCTCTATAAACATGGAAATACCTACAGAGCTATCTCTATAAACATTGAAATATCTACACCACAATCTCTATAAACAAGAAAATATCAACACCGCCATCTCCATAATCATGGAAATAACTACACCACCATCTGTATAAACGTGGAAATATCTACACAGCTTTCTGTATAAACATGGAATCATCTACAATAACATCTGTATAAAGATGGAAATATCTATACCGCGAGCTGTATAAACATGGAAATATCTAAAATGCTATCTGTATAAACATAGAAATACCAACTCCGCTATCTGTATAAACGTGGCAATATCTACACCGCTGTCTGTATAAACATAGAAATATCTACACCACTATCTCTATAAACATGGAAAAAACTACAGAGCCATCTCTATAAACATGGAAATATCTATAGCGCTATCTGTATAAACATGGAAATATCTACACCGCTATCTGTATAAATATGGAAATATCTACACCGCTATCTTTATAAACATGGAAATGTCTACACTGCCATCTGTATAAACATGGAAATATCTAAACCGATATCTCTATAAACATGAAAATATCTACACCAACATCTTTATAAACATGGAAATATCTACACCGACTTCTGCATAAACATGGAAATAACTACACTGCCATCTGTATAAACATGGAAATACGTACACAGCCATCTCTATGAACAAGGAAATATCTACATCGCTAAGTGTATAAAAATGGAAATACCTACACCGCTATCTGTATAAACATGGAAACATCTACACCACTATCTCTATAAATATGGAAGTATCTACATTGCCATCTCTATAAACATGAAAATATCTACACCACCATCTCCATAAACGTGGAACTATCTACACCACCATCTGTGTAAACATGGATATATTTACACCGCTATCTGTATAAACATGGAAATATTTCCGCCACCATCTGTATAAACATTTAAATATCTACACCACTGTCTCTATAAACACGGAAATATCTACACCGCCATCTGCAAAAACGGGAAAATATCTACACAGTCGTCTGTATAGACATGGAAATATCTACAGCACCACCTGTATAAACATGGAAATACCTTCATTGCCATCTGTATACACATGGAAATATCTACACAGCCATCTGAATCAACATGGAAATAACTACACCGCTATCTCAATAAACATGGAAATAGCTACACCGCTCTCTCTATAAACATGGAAATATCTACACCAGTATCTCTATAAACATGGAAATATCTACACCACCGTCTCTATAAACATGAAAACATCTACACTGCCATCTACATAAACATGAAACTATCTACACCGTCATCTGTATAAATATGGAAATATCTACACGGCCATCGGTATAAAGATGCAAATATCTACACCGTGAGCTGTATAAACATGGAAATAACTACACCGCAATCTGTATTAACACGGAAATATCTACAACGCTATCTGTATAAACATGGAAATATCTACACTGCCATCTGTATACACATGGAAATCTCTACACCGCTGTCTCTATAAACATGGAAACATCTACAACGCCATCTGCAAAAACCTGGAAATATCTACACAGTCATCTGTATGGACATGGAAATATCTACACGACCATCTGTATAAACATGGGAATACCTACACTGCCATCTTTATACACATGGATATATCTTCACAGCCATCTGTATCAACATGGAAATAACTACACTGCTATCTCTATAAACATGGAAATACACCGCTATCACTGTAAACATGGAAATATCTACACCACTATCTCTATGAACATGGAAATATGTACTCCGCCATCTGTATAAACATGGAAATATCTACACTGCCATCTGTATAAAGATGTAAATATCTACACCGTGAGCTGTATATACATGGAAATCCCAACACCACAATCTGTATAAACATGGAAATATCTACAACGCTATCTGTATAAATATGGAAATATCGACTCCACTATCTCTATAAACATGGAAATACCTACACCACTATCTCTATAAACATGGAAATATAAACACCGTCATCTCTATAAACATGGAAATATCTACACCGCCATCTACATAAACAAGGAAATATCTACAAAATCATCTGTATAAACATGGAAGTATCTACACCACCATCTGTATAAATTTGGAAATATCTACTCTGCCATCTGTACACACCTGGAAATATCTACACAGCCATCTGTATAAACTTGGAATTATCTACACCGCTATCTCTATATACATGGAAATACCTACACCGCTATCTTTATAAACATGGAAATTTCTACACCGCCATCTGTATAAACATGGAAATATCTACACCGCTATCTCTATAAACATGGAAATACCTACACCGCTATCTTCATAAACATGGAAATATCTACACCGCCATCTGTATAAACATGGAATTATCTACATCGCTATCTGTATAAACTTGGATCTATCTACACCACCTTCTGTGCAAACATGGAAATATCTAAACCGCTATCTGTATAAACATGGAAATACCTGCACTGCCATCTGTAGAAAGATGGAAATTTCTACACCAAGATCTGAATAAATATGGAAATATCTACACCACTACCTATATAAACATGGAAATATCTACACCGGTATCTGTGTAAACATGGAAATATCTACACCGCTCTCTCTATAAACATGGAAATATCTACACCACTATCTCTATAAACATGGAAATATCTACACCACCATCTCTATAAACATGAAAACATCTACACTACCATCTACATAAACATGGAACTATGTACACCGTCATCTGTATAAATATGGAAATATCTACACAGCCATCTGTATCTACATGGAAATAACTACACCACTATCTCTATACCCATGGAAATACCTACACTGCTATCTCTATAAACATGGAAATATCTACAAGGCAATCTCTATAAACATGGAAATATCTACACCGACATCTCTATAAACATGAAAATGTCTACAATGCCATCTCCATAAACATAGAACTAACTGCATCGCCATCTGTGTAAACATGGAAATATCTACACAGCTATCTGTATAAACATGGAAATATCTACACTGCCATCCGTATAAATATGGAAATATCTACACTGCGAGCTTTATAAACATGGAAATATCTACACCGCTATGTGTATAAACATGGAAATATCAACACTGCTGTCTATATAAACATGGAATTATCTACATCGCTATCTGTATAAAAATGGAAATATCTACAACGCTAACTGGGTAAACATGGAAATATCAACACTGCCATCACTATACACATGGAACTACCTACACAGCCATCAGTATAAATATGGAAACATCCACACCGCTATCTCTATACACATGGAAATACCTATACCGCTATCTCTATAAACATGGAAATACCTACACCGTCATCTCTATAAACATGAAAATATCTACACCGCCATCTCCATAAACATGGAACTATCTACACCACCATCTGTGTAAACATGGAAATATCTACACCGCTGTCTGTATAAACATGGAAATAACTACTCTGAAATCTGTATAAAGATGGAAATATCTACACCGTGAGCTGTATAAATTTGGAAATATCTACACCGCTATCTGTGTAAACATGGAAACACCAACACTGCTGTCTGTATAAAGATGGAAATATCTACACCGCTATCTGTATAAACTTGGAAATATATACACCGCTATCTGTGTAAATATGGAAATATCTCCACCGCCATCTGTGTATACATGGAAATATCTCCACCGCTATCTGTATAAACATGGAAATATCTACACTGTCATCTGTATAAACATGGAAATATAACACCGATATCTGTATAAACCTGGAAATATTTACACCGCTATATCTATAAACATGGAAATATCTGCACCGCTATCTGTATAAACATGGAAATATCTACACCGCTATCTCTATAAACATGGAAATATGTACACCGCCATCTGTATAAACATGGAAATATCTACACAGTCATCTGTATAAACATGGAAATATCTACACCTCCATCTGTGTAAACATGGAAATATCTCCACTGCCATCTGTATACACATGGAAATATCTACACAGCCATCTGTCTAAACATGGAAATATCAACACTACTAACTGTATAAACATGGAAATATCTACACCACTATCTGTATAAACTTGGAAACATCTACACCGCTATCTGTGTAAATATGGAAATATCTCCACCGCCATCTGTGTATACATGGAAATATCTAAACCGCTATCTGTATAAATATGGAAATATCTACACCACTATCTCTACAAACATGGAAATATCTACACCGCTATCTCTATTATCATGGAAATATCTACAACGACATCTGTATGAACATGCAAATATCTACACAGTCATCTGTATAAACATGTAAATATCTACACCACCATCTCAATAAACATGGAAATATCTAGACAGCCATATCTATACACATGGAAATATCTACACAGCCATCTGTATAAACATGGAAATATCTACACCTCTATCTCTGTAAACATGGAAATACCTACACCGCTATGTGTAGAAACATGGAAATATCTACACTGCCATCTGTATACACGAGGAAATATCTACAAAGCCATCCCTATAAACATGGAAATATCTACACTGCTATCTGTATAAACATGGAAATACCTACACCGCTATCTGTATGAACATGGAAATATCTACATCGCTATCTCTGTAAACAAGGAAATATCTACACCACCATCTCTATAAACATGAAAATATCTACACTGCCATCTCTATAAACATGAAAGTACCTACACAGCCATCTTTATAAACATGGAAATATCTACACTGCCATCTGTATAAACATGGAAATATCTACACTGCCGTCTGTATTAAGATGGAAATATCTACATCACCATCTGTATAAATATGGAAATATCTACACCGCTATCTCTATAAACATGGAAATATCTACAGTGCCATCTGTATAAACATGCAAATATCTACACAGCCATCTGTATAAACATGTTAATATCTACACTACCATCTCTATAAACATGGAAATATGTATAGCACTCAATGTATAAAGATGCAAATATCTACACCGCTATCTGTATAAACATGGAAATATCTACATCGCTATCTGTATAAATATGGAAATATTTACACCGCTATCTCTATAAACATGGAAATATCTACACCGCTATTTCTATAAACAGGGAAATATCTACACCAACATCTGTATAAACATGAAAATATCTACACAGTCATCCTCATAAACATGGAAATATCTACACTGCCATCTGTATAAACATGGAAATACCTATTCAGCCCTCTTTATAAACATGGAAACATCTGCACAGCAATCTGTATAAACATGTAAATATCTACACTGCTATCTGTATAAACAGGGAAATATCTACACTGCTATCACTATAAACATGGAAATATCTACACTGCTATGTGTATAAACATGAAAATATTTCCACTGCTATCTCTATCAACAGAGAAATAACTACACTGCTCTCTGTATAAACATGGAAATACCTACACTGCCATCTGTATTAACATGGAAATATCCACACCACCATCTGTATAAAAGTGGAAATATCTAAATGGCGAACTCTATAAACATGGAAATATTGACACCGCTATCTGTATAAACATGGAAATACCAACACCGCTATCTCTATAAACGTGGTATTACCTACACCGCTATCTGTATAAACATGGAAACATCTACACCGCGATCTGTATGAAAATTGAAATATCTGCACCTCCATCACTATAAACATGAAAATATCTACACTGCCATCTCCATAAACATGGGACTATCTACAAAGACATCTGTAGAAACCTGGAAATATCTACACTGCCATCTGTATAAAGATGTAAATATCTACAACGTGAGCTGTATAAACATGGAGACATTTATACCGCTATCAGTATAAACATGGAAATACCAACACCGCTATCTGTATATACTTGGAAATATCTACACCGCTATCTGTATAAACATGGAAATATATACAAAGCTATCTCTGTAAACATGGAAATACCTAAACCGCTATCTCTATAGACATGGAAATATCTACACCGCTGTCTCTATAAACATGGAAATATATACACAGACATCTCTACAAACATGGAAATGTCTACAACGCCATCTAAATAAACAAGGAAATATCTACACTGCCATCTATATAAACATGGAAATATCTACACCGCCATCTGTATAAACATGGAAATATCTACACTGCCATCTGTAGAAAGATGGAGTTATCTTCACTGCCATCTGTATAAACGTGGAAATATCTACACCATGATCTGTATAAACATGGAAATATCTACACCCATATCAGTAAACATGGAAATATCTACACCGCTATCTGTGCAAAGATGGAAATATCTACACCGCTATCTCTGTAAACATGGAAATACCTACACCGCTATCTGTATACACATGGAAATATCTACACCGGTATCTCTATAAACATGGAAATATCTACACTGCTATCTCTATAAACATGGAAATATCTACACCGTTATCTGTATAAACATGGAAATATATACAGCTCTATCTGTATAAACATGGAAACTTCTACACCACGATTTGTATGAACATGGAAAGATCTACACCGCTATCTCTATAAACATGTAAATATCTACACTGCTATCTGTATAAACATGGAAATATCTACACCACTATCTGTATAAACATGGAAATATCCACACTGCCATCTGTATAAATATGGAAATATCTACACCGCTATCTCCATTGACATGGAAATATCTACACCGCCATCTGTATAAACATGGAAACAACTACACAGCTAACTCTATAAACGTGGAAATATATACACCGCCATCTCAACAAACATGGAAATATCTACAGCGCCACCTACATAAACAAGGAAATATCTACACTGCCATCTATATAAACATGGAAATATCTACACCGCTATTTGAATAAACATGGAAATATCGACAGTGCCGTCTGTAAAAAATGGAAATATCTACACAGTCATCTGTATAAACATGGAAATATCTACACCACCATCTGTATAAACGTGGAAATATCTACACCGCCATCTGTATAAACATGGAAATAGCTACACAGTCATCTGTATAAACATGGAAATATCTACATCACCTTCTCTATAAACATGGAAATATCTACACCGCCATCTCTATAAACATGAAAATATCTACACCTCCATCTCCATAAACATGGAACTATCTACACAGCCATTTGTGTAAACATGGACATATGTACACCTCTATCTGTATAAACACGGAAATATCTACACTACCATCTTTATAAACATGGAAATATCTTCATCGTGACCTGTATAAACATGGAAATATCTACACCGCTATCTCTATAAACGTGGAAATATCTACAGCGCTATCTCTATAAACATTGAAATATCTACACCGCTATCTCTATAAACATGGAAATATGTACACCGCCATCTCTGTAAACATTGAAATATTTACACCGCCATCTACATAAACTAGGAAATATCTACACCGCCATCTATATAAACATGAAAATATCTAAACCACCGTCTGTATTAACATGGAAATATCTACACTGCCGTCTGTAGAAAGATGAAAGTACCTTCACCACGATCTTTATAAACATGGAAATATCTACACCGCTATCTGTATAAACATGGAAATATCTACAATGCTATCCGTATAAACATGGAAATATCTACACCATGATCTGTGTAAACATGGAAATGTGTACACCGCTATCTGCATAAACATAGAAATATCTACACCGCTATCTCTATAAATATGGAAATATCTATACCACTATCTCTATAAACATGGAAATATCTACATCGCTATCTGTATAAACATGGAAACATCTCCACCGCTGTCTGTATAAACATGGAAATATCTGCACCGCTATGTGTATAAACATGGAAATATACACACCGCTATCTGTATAAACATGGAAATACCAACACTGCTATCTGCATAAACTTGGAAATATATACACCGCCATCTCTATAAACATGGAGATATCTTCCCCGCCATTTACATAAACAAGGAAATATCTACACCGCCATCTATATAATTATGGAAATCTCTACACCGCCATCTGTATAAACATGCAAATGTCTACACTGCCATCTGTAGAGAGAAATATCTACACCGCGATCTCTATAAACATGGAAATATCTACATCGCTATCTGAATAAACATGGAAATATCTACAACGCTATTTGTGTAAACGTGGAAATATGTACACCATGATCTGTATAAACATGGAAATAACTACACCGCTTTCTGTATAAATATGGAAATATCTACACCACTGTCTCTATAAACATGGAAATATCTACACCGCTATGTGTGTAAACATGGATATATCTCCACTGCTATCTGTATAAACATGGAAATATCTACACCACTATCTGTATAAACATGGAAATACCTACACCGCTATCTGTTTAAACTTGGAAATATCTACACTGCCAGGAGCTCAAGAGCTGCCTGGGCAATACAGCAAGGCCTCATCTCTCCAAAAAATAAGAAATATTAGCTGGCCATCGTGGTGTGCACCTGTAGTCCCAGCTTCTTGGGAGGCTGAGGTGGGAGGATCCACAGAGCCCAGAAGTTTAAGGCTGCAGTGAGCTTGGATAACGACTGCACTCCAGCCTGGATGACAGAACAAGAACCTGTTTCAAAAAAGAAAAAAGAAAAAAAAACCTAAAAACTAAAAACTGGATGTAGTTTGCTAGTAACTAAACAGCAAATTAATTGTAACATGCTTACTTATCAACGATGTCTTTCTTCTTTGATCATTAACCTGCTCACTAAGAAGCTGCTGAAGTCCATGGTAGTGACAGGTACATGTCTGCATCCTTGTCCTGACCTGCATCTTCTTTGATTGTCCCCATCTGTGTCTCCAACTGGCACTGCCGAACCGTCTTGCTACCTGATCAATGTTGTACTGAACCGGACTGCTAACTGATCAATGTTGTCGAGCTCACTGCACAAAGCTGTTCTTACAAGGTAGATTTCTGCCTGGAATAGCCATACTTACACTGTTTATATTCCTTACTCCTGACCCATCCAACGCAGCACAAGTTCTATTTATTGCCATAGAAACATAGGTCATTTGGAAACACCTCCTTCATTTCTATGGAATGTTCAAACATTTCTGACATTTTGGACTCTGTTCTAGCCTCTTGTTAAATATATCCAGAAAAGAGACAAAGCTTTATGAGGGGGCTATATGCACACATATGCTATAGAATAAGCTATCTAAATGCTTAAAAATACTTTCCATCTGTCACCGCACCTTAATAGGTACACAGAAATTAAGTATGTGTATATCTGTCTGTATAGATACGTATAAATATATATCCCCAAAACAAAAACTCATTCTCTTACTTATACATAGGTAGAATATAGGTGAATATACATATACATTTATAGGTAGAACAAAAAAAAACCCTCAGCCTCTTTAGGGCCATGTGTTTTCTCTGAGTAATTGTCACAATTAATTAAAATACATGTGTATGCCTTTTTAGATAAATTTCATCAGACCAGTTTCTGTCTGGTTGGAAAATAATAACTGCCTATTTGCTAAGTGCCCCTGCCCCCATACTATGTTCCAGTGAACTAAAGACCTCTGGCAATCATATATTTACAACTCAGCAAGATTAAACAATTTATTGTTATTTATGACATCCAAGCTGGATCTTCTGTATTATATTCCACATTAGCATCTATCACCTTACATTTGGGAGATCCTGTCCAAAAAATGATTATGCCTCCTAACCAAACATTCAGCAGGGCTGCAGGAACAGGCCCCCTGAACAAACATCCTGCCAAAGTACTTTAAAGCACCGTGAGCTGCCACAGCTGTGCATTTTCAGATGACTCAGCAGATTAGCGTGGAGTCTCTTAGCCTCTGCTTGGTCTGTTCCTTTCAGTGATCTCTCACATGGCCCAGTCCATTCGGTTTGAAAATCCTCATGAAATGAGCAGATTATGATCTGGCTTCAGTAGAGGGCCATGGGGTGGGCATGGAGGGGAGAGGGTTTGCTCTTAACACAGCCTGAGCCTCAGAAAGGTTTCAGATGGAAAAGCATGGCACTGACTCAGCTCATGCTTAACAGGAAATAATGCACAGACCACACCAAAAAAGCCCTTTATGTTGTGTGAAAGTCTATGCCGGAGCAGCTGCTGCCACCTCATGTACTGTGATAGAGTGTGCATGTGTGTGTTTGTGTGTGCATGAGTGTGAGTATGCACACAAATGTGTGCTGGGAGGGGGAGGAGATCACACCTTCCACAGTCGCCACCTCAGCCTTAGCTAGCAGCGTGGAGAATTGCCAAAAGTCAAGAGGAAGCTGCACCAAAGCAACTGTGATCACCACATCAGCAGGCGCTTTCTGGTTAGTAAAGCTACTGGGACTGAAAAACACACACGATCTCGTCCTTCTTTTATTTTAATCAGAGCAAAATATTTTTATAATTGTGTTCTATGAATAAATAATTCATAATGCTGTAACCCATTATCACATTCAATCCTCCCAACAACCCTAGAAGATATGTAGACAAGTATTATTACTTTCCCTATTTTTATAAATGAGGAAATAAACCCCAGGAGGCTAGGCGACTTCCCCACGGTCATAGAAGTTGCAAACAGTAGTATCATGATTCAAATCCAAAGCTTCTCCTTTTGTCTTTATCATTTTAATTTTGAAGGTAATGCATATGCATGTATGATCTTTTAAATCCAGAGATGTATATGGAATAGATAGGAAAAGGGACTCTCCTTCCCCATTATACACCCCCTCCACCCAAGCTATATACACTGTTGACTAGAGTATGTCCTTTCAATCCTATTTTCTATGCCTACATTATATACAGAAAAGCAGGATTACGTTACACACAATATTCCAGTCATTGCTGTTTTTCACCAACAAGCTATCATTCACATCTTTTTCATACTACATATAAATTTATATCCTTTATTTTAGTGGTGTATATTGTGCAGTTGTGTCATAAATTATGTACCTGTTCTCTGTTGAATATATAGATTTTTTCTGAGTTTTTCCTTAGCAAAATGCTGCAGTGAGTACCCTTGTACACAGATGTTTGTACATTTGTTCTAGAAAAATCTACAGCAAAGATTCTTAGATTAAGAGATTCCCAGGTTATTAGAAAACTACTCTATTAATTTAGATATATACTTCCAAATTGCCTGACCAAAAAGTTATGTCAATTTAACTTCTATGAACAGTATAAAAACATGACAATTTTCCATCACCTACACCAACTCTGGGTAATTTCATCTTTTTTACAAGTTGATGGATTGTTTTAATTTATATTTCTCTGGTTATTAATAAGGTTGGCCACCTGTTCATGTGTTATTATTGATGATATTTGTATTGAATTGTTTGAATTTTCTTGATTTCAAAAAATGTTTTACATGTCATAGATATTAAATATTTGTTGTAAAACTCTCCTTCCAGTATTGTGTATGTGTTTGCTCAAGTAGAATAAACTCTCGTCCTCTGATTTCAGATTCCTTTCTCTTTCCATTAGAAATCCCTAAATGTAAAACTACATATTGATAGCTAAAAACCAGGATGTTTACTAGAGAAAAAGAATACAAAGGCAATAATTAAATATTATATTTATACAAAATACCTACTAGTACAAACTTAAAAAGAGAAAGTAAAAGTCAAATGCTTCTACGACTTCAGACTAAGAAAAAGAACTTTTGAGGTTGAATGTTCCTGAAATTTTTCTTTTCATACAACTACGGACATGACTTCAAAAGTTGATGTGACTAAAAAATGTAAGATATGAAAGATATTTGAAGACTCAGAGAAGGTGGATTTTCATTTTAACAAGTCACATATATATTCTAGATATCCTCTTATTCGTAACTAAGAGAGTCAAATCAGATGAAAGAATCTAAAAATTTCCCTTTGACTGTGTTAAGTAGAAGTAGTAGAGGCATATTGGCCAAATCTTGAGTGTTTGCAAATTGACTCTTAAGGCTATAGGCTGGCACAGGTCATTGAAGCCCTAGCTTTTTATCTTTAATTTTAAAATCCCCAAACAATTTATACTAATTTTTCTTGTCCATTATTTCCAAATAATCTTGTTTAAAGGTTATTACAGTGCTTGCTCATGTTACTGTTGTCTAACAGAAGGGTATCCGGGGCCTTAAAACTGAGAGGGTTAGGATTAATGATTCCAATACCTATGCTTGGACATCTCCAAAAGTGGGTTCCAACTTCTTGTCCTCAAGTCTGTATAGAAACTAGCAAACTTCCAGAGTTCACAAAAGGCTCAAAGAGAACAGATGTTTTATAGAAAATTCTTAGAGCAAGTTTCACGCATAATGTTGCTGATGCGTGTCTGCCTTTTCAATAAACATCACTATGCTTTATCACAAGATTTAATAAAGCAGCTTAGTTTAAAATGCCATCTGGGTCTCTGGACACATTAAACAAAGCTTAAAATAACCACCCCAGCGACTGGGAGGACCCAGCTGTTCTCATAATCTGTCCCACTCCTTTTACTTCCCCATAAAAAGAGTGAATGAAGACCACAGACTAAAAGCATCCAGAAGGAACTGACACAAACAGGGAGATAGATGGAGCCAAGGGCTCCTGTAAGTTTGCTATTGCTCACATAATAGATTTGCTAATTCCACAACCTGCGGATGGTGATTAAGAACGGGAAGCACAAAGAGGGAAGAGAGAATCATAGAAGGGCTCATTCAAGTTTTCTAACGTATCACAAACCTGTCCTCCCTAATGTCTGGATCATAGCAGCCCATTCCATTCACCTATTCTCTAGTGAACTCCAATAGAAAATACAAAGCCATCACCACCCAGTTCTTTCTCCCTTCTAGAGATGAGATATTAGCCACCCAATCCCAGATTCTCAGATCCATTCCAGGAAAGAAGCCCTAGGTATTGAAGCACAGCTTTCCCTCCCTCCCTTCTTTCTTCCACCCCAAGATTTGTTCCCCAGATAGTTCTAGTAAATGCAAAACCAAGTATATTCTCATTCTTTAGAGCAACCAGCTTTTCATGGCCAACTGGAATCAAACACAACCTGCACAAACATCTATCTGGAGGACACTCCCAAGGCTCCTACTGAGCCAGCCTTCTGCATACCACTGCATTTCAGCTTCCTAGTTCACAAGACACTGAGACATTCTTGAATTCTGCAAGGTGCACTGTGTGTTAATATCTTGGCTGCTCATCATGTGGCCAATAAAGGGCATGACTAGTCAACAAATAAATTTTCTCTTGGCTAAAACTTGCAACAAAACTGTAAGCTGTTTACCAAGGGGCCCACTACAGGTTATATTCAATATATACAGTCAAATCCTAACTATCTGAGATATATTCAGTTGACCATACACCTTTATATTTCAGTAAAAGGTCTTTACATTTCCCAGTGCTATCGATGTTACAAAGTGCTTTCATATGCAGTGCTTCATCTGATTTCCAGGATAATTAAATGATCCTGTCATACCTGATTTTTAGATGAGGAAACAAGTGGTTTCTGGGTATTTCAAGAGGCTAACGCATCTGCCCTCCAACTTGTATGTGAAAACCAAAAACAAAATTCCAAGGCCCTTCAACCATCTGAATGGACTTTGACTCTTTTGGTCAATATATGGCAGAGCTAGGAAAAGAAGGTGAGTCTTCCAGCTGCTGATACAGGGTTTTTTCTGCCATACTCCATTACCTCCAAGGCTAAAGTCAAAAGAGGGTGTGGTTATCACATGAAAAAATCTGGTTTGGATTTCCCAAATGTGTATGTAGTATTTGGGGATTTACCTTAATTTAACCTACAGTTCTTTGGGGTTGTAACAGTCTGACTCCATTTTTGAAAACAAAACAAAATCGATTTTAAATGCTGAATTATAGATCTTTGCTGTCCAGTATGGTAGCTACTAACCACTTATGGTTATTTGCATTTCTATTTTAATTAATTAAAATTCAGTAAAATGCAAAATTCAGTTCTTCAGTTGCTCTAGCCACATTTCAAGTGTTACAGTAGTCACATATGGCTAGTGGCTGGGACAATGCAGATTATAGAACAGTTCCATCATCAAAGAAACTTCTATTGAACAGTGCTATTATATAATGTCATCTCCAGAGAAAGAAGACTTTAGAAAAAGTCAGAAACGGCCGGGTGCAGTGGCTCACACGTGTAATCCCAGCACTTTGGGAGGCCAAGGCAGGCAGATCCCTTGAGGTCAGGAGTTCAAGACCAGCCTGGCCGACATGGTGAAACCCCGTCTCTAGTAAAAATACAAAAAATTAGCTAGGCGTGGTGGTGCATGCCTGTAACCCCAGCTACTCAGGAGGCTGAGTTGGGAGAATCACTGGAACCCAGGAGGCAGAAGTTGTAGTGAGCCAAGATTGCGCCACTGCACTCTAGCCTGGGTGACAGAGCAAGACTCCATCTCAAAAAAAAAAAAAAAAGAAAAAGAAAAAGTCAGAAACATCTTGAGGCAGGCATAGTGCTGTCATCTGTCCAATATTGAAGATGATTTAAGAATAAGAAAGAAGAAGAGAACAAAGAAGAGAAAAAGAAGTTGCCTTAGGTGTACCTACCCAGAAAAGGACAAAGGCATTCTTGTAGTCATTGTGTTGTATTTTAGCTCTTAAACTTTTTAAGAGATTAGAATAATTTGACACATAGAAGATCTAAACCACTGAAGAGGCTCTGAAGCAGATAAAAGTAGAAAGAAAATAAAAAACTAATTAGTTACAAACTAAGCTTAACCACAATTCGTTTAAACGATACTATTTACTCTTCACATGATTGGTTTTTCTTTTGCTTTATAGTATGACATAGTTTATGTCTTTAAAGGGGAATTAAAATATTTCTGGGAATTTTTAAAAGTAAGTTCACACAGCCACATAAAAACTACAGAAACAGATAAAACCTATCTTCTCATTTATTCCCTAATCCATTCAAATTAAATATAAAAATCCAAGCAGCCACAGTATTATTCAAAAAAGCAAAAGTGAGACAAAACAAAATTCATTTGTCACCTGTGGAGGTAGTTAGCTCAGCTAATCTTCACTCCAAACACCAGTAATTTTTAAAAGACAGAAATAAACATATGTTCTGCCTTCCCGGAAGGAACTATGTTTCAGGGTAGCCAAATAACCCAGTTGTGAAGAAAATGGTCTGCTTATAGAAAAATGCCAGCTAAAACATGTAGATAGAATTAGAGAATTAGAAATTCACCATTTGGAAACCCCTAATGAAATAATCAACTCAAGCAAGGATCATTAATAAATGCTAAAACAATCAAGTAACTATTGATACAGAATATAACTGAATATACACATGGTACAAAGTTCACGTCACAGACTACTGGCTTGACCCAAGGGGGAATATAGCAGAGGAGATAGGCAGTGATCACCCTAACCTTGCGATCATCTCACCATCACTAATGATGGGATGTGAATACACATTATTGCCTATGAAATAGTCTTTAAAAAAAGAAGTTGAACCTGAATCTAACTAAACCTTGCAATGGGCTGAACGTGTATGTCTTCCCAAAATTAATATGTTGACATCCTAACCCCAAAGGTGCTGGTATTAAAAGGTGGGGCCTTTAGGGGGTCATTAGATCATAAAGACAGAGGCTTCATGATTGGAATTAGTGCCCTTATAAAAGAGGCCCCAGAGAGCTAGCTAGTCTCTCCCACTATGTGAGGGCCCAGCAAGAAGGCCAATCTATGAACCAGAAAGTTGGTCCTAACCAGATATCAAAACCACATGCTCCTTGATTTTAAACTTGCTAGACTTTGTCTCAAAAAATAAAAGGACATTTCATAATAATTGAGGAAATCTGAATGTGGACTGGGTAATAAATGATATAAAAAAGCCATTTTTTATTTTGTTTGAAAAGATGATTTTGTAACTATACAGGAAAATGTTCTTATTTTTTTAGAAATCTGTACTAAAGAATTTAGGGGTAAAATATCATTTTCTTTAATATACTTTCAAACCCAAGCAAAAAATAGTCATGACACAAATATAGCAAAATGTTTACAATCTATGTTCTATGCTTGCCTGTGAGTGCCATTAATCTCATCTCTCTGCTTTTCTGAAAGTTTGAAAATTTCAAAGTTTTATAATAAATTTTTTTACATCCCATAATTTTATAATAATTTTTTTGAAGTTTGAAGCAAATCAACAACTATAGCTTCAAAAATATCCTGACCCACAATAAACATTGAACAGGGTATATTTCTCCCATTTCCTAAAAAAGTTGGCCCAGGAAGGAGTATGAGAGCTGCCATAGCTCTCCCAAGGCTCATTATTCTCCATCACTCCATGGGAAATCCCAAAATAAATTTTTTAAAAAGTTGTTTAAATTTATAATGTTTTTGATTCTATAATAATTTTATAATAAAATAATTGTAAAATGTTTTTGATTTTATAATTTATAAAAATTTTTATACATGTTTATGTTTGAAATGTCTATTTCAAACTTTATGAGATATTAAAATATAAGTAATATAGTTCATCATTTTAGAAATGCCATGCTTTTCTTCTCCAGCAATTACATAATCAAAGAGTAACTGTAGTTTTTCCTAGAACATTGCTTTGTAGGCTGGGCATGGTGGTTCATGACACTTTAGGAGGCCAAGGCAGGCAGATCTCTTGAGATCAGGAGTTTGAGACTAGACTGGGCAACACAGAGAAACCCTATGAGTAGTAAAAACACAAAAATCAGCTGTGCGTAGTGGCGTGCACCTATAGCCCCAGCTACTCAGGAGGCTGAGGTGGGAAGATCACCTGAATCTGGGGAGGTCAAGGCTACAGTGAGCCAAGACTGTACCATTGCACTCCAGCCTGGGCAACAAAGTGAGACCCTGTCTCAAAAAAAAATGAAATTTAATTTAAAAAAAGAAAATTGCTTTGTAAAATTAACTTTTTCAATCAAAACCAAGATTTTTCAGATATAGAGAATGCAGCCCACTGGTCAGATTTGTCAGTTCAAAGAGAAAAAATTCTAGTTTCCTATTTTTCTAGCCTGCTTATGATTATCCAATAGGATATCAAAAAAGACCAAAGCCTTTGGGATCCATGTTCAGTATTCCTGAGTCTAACTCAGGATGCCAAATCAGGAGACAAGCACATTCTCATCAATTTTCAATCATTCGAGACCAATTTTGCTTATAATTATCCAGTTCTTTTAGACCACCTTTCTCCTGAAGCCAGCCTTATGGCTATTCACTTCACTTTAGCATAAGCCCCCAAGAAGGTGAACAAAATGAGGAAACGATTGGTTAAAGTTGGCGTTTGAAATTCTGAAACATGTCCACCATTCCCTTCACCCATGCCCGCCCCTCTTAGAAGTAGTACTTTCAGATTATTTAAGAGTCGATGCTTCTATGTGGATTTTGTCAGCTGTCCTTTATAACAGCTAGTGCGTTTAATTTGACTCTATTTTAAGCATATATTGACCTATGCTAATTATCTGTTAAAATAAATTCCACTCTTAGAGTTAATAAAGTGTGTTTGTCATGGAAGACTCATTGAAGTAAGAAGATGAGGAGCCCTTATGGTAAAGTGGGACAAGAAATAATAAGACATAATAATTTTCCCATGCAAATCAACAACCGTAGCTTCAAAAATATCCTGACCCACAACAAGTATTGGACAGGCCATGTTTCTCTCACTCCCTAAAAAATTGGCTCGGGAAGGAGTATGAGAGCTCCCATAGCTCTCCCAAGGCTCATTATTCTCCATCACTCCACAGGAACAGACTGTCAGAGAAGAGTGAAAGACCATTTGTCAACCTCTCTTCAACTCCCTGATTCTAGCCAAACTTCATCAATCTCAAGTGAGGAGCCAGAGAGAAATCAAACCCCATATATCCAGCATCATTGTCTACTGGAGTCAAAAATCACAATTCCACTACCCACCCCAACACCACTGGCCCTGTTTCTCCCAATTGCTTTTTATTGTGTTTTTTAAAAAATCCTCTTTCCCTATCCCTGCAACACCGAGAAGGAGGAATTATAGTAGATAAATATGAAGCATGGAGATCCTTTAAAAATGTTTTTAATAATAAATGAGAAAATGAAAAGGAAAGGGTTGGGAAGGAAGGAGGGAATACAAATGCCAGGGAAATGTTCAGTTTTGCTTTTAAAGATGTTAACACTCATTTATACATCTGCAAGACACTCCCCTTAAAGACAAGTTCTATGAGTGTGGGTCTGGTTGCATGAATAAGGATAAAATTACCTTTTTAGACGATGTTTCCCACATATCATTCAGAGACCCCTGAAGTTAGGTATCCCTCTTGTAGATGTCCTTGAGATGCTGGGAAAGAGGAAACTGGGATACGGGTCTATGCCAAAAGGTGCTTCTAGTTATAGGACAGAGAGGAAAGGGGCAGAGGGAGAAAAACCCGAAGTCTGAGAATCTGGATTGCAGAAGACTACCGAGGTCGTGGGAGAAGGGAGAGGAAACAAGGATGAAAAGCGAAAGGGGAAGAGGCATGAAATGTTGTCAAATGTCAAAAGGCATTTGGAGAGAAGTTGGGAATTGCATTAAGAAAACCACTGCAAATCTCATTTCAGACCATTTAGAGATATGCCCCCTGGGAACTGCGAGCTCAGGCTGTTTAGCATCAAACAAATGGATCCACTCCATCCCTACCCTAATTAAATAAATCATTCAGTAATTCCACTGGGTTAAAGAACCAAAATATTAAAAACCTTCAGGACCTACTCTTGCCAAATATGTCAGGGATCGTGTGTGTGTGTGTGTGTGTGTGTGTGTGTGTGTGTGTGTGTGTGTTCTGAGACACCACTACTGTTAAATAGGCAGAGCTAAGACTTAGGGGACTGGCAGATTATTGCAAAAAGGGCACGGGGAAGAGGGACTATGTTGTGAGCCTGGGAAAGAAGTTTGTGTGGGGACTGTGGGCAGTGAACGCGTTGGGAACAATATGGAAAACTGGGAGCTGCCTTGGAATCTACAGGGCCGGGTAAGAGAATGTCCGAAAGAAAAATGAGCAGGTGCGGGATGTGTGCAGAGACGGAGAAGAGTCCAGGGCACCCGGAGTGGCTCCAGGAACGACGGACACCCCTCAAGGCTTTTGGGGGCAGTGGGTACTAATAGAACCCAGTGTCCGGGGTGCGCCGGGGAGGCTGTGAGCGCGGCGGGAGTGGGGCGCTGGAGGGTGAGGACGCGGGAGTGAGGAAGCAAAGCCTGGGCCGGGCAGGGGCCTCCCAGCTGGGCCCGGAGGCAGCAGGGGGACAAGGGCTAGGAGAGGGCATGGCGGCAGCGCGGCGGGAAGCGAGGGGCATCCGGACACTCACCCCGTTGGCCGCAGCCATCTGCCCCACGATCTCGATGGCCGTCCTGCTAAAGTACCTGCCGTCGCTGCCCACCACCGTGGTGCAGCCCCGGCGGTCGCGCAGGTCGATGGACGATAGCACGCTCTGGATGAATTTGGGCAGGTAGTTGCGCTGGCCCTCGAAGAGGCCGGTAGGTCGCCTCAGACCCCCGCCGCCGGCCGGCCGCCGGTCCTCGTAGGGTGCGGTGGGCACTGTCAGCACCGGGATGGGGCTCCCCTCCGTGGCGCCTCCTGGCCGGTCCTGCTGAGGCTTCCGGGGCCGGAGGCAATTTGCAGCCTGCCGGGGGCCTCCGCCCACCTGGCCACGCACCGGGACTCCGCCTCGTGCCCAGGCCCCCTCTCCGGCAGGTCGGCACCCTGCGCTCTGCACCCGCCCGCCTGGGGACTGCCCGCCCCTCCTCTCCGTGTGGCTGCTCGCTGACTCCCTCGGCGGAGATTGCTTCTGCCTTCCTGTAAAGTTTTCTCCCGCCCACCTTCTCCGCTGCCAGACCGCCCGAGGTGTCCTCAGTTTCTCCCCAAGTTGGACTCACTTTCGGGGTGTCCCAAAAGCCTGATTCCAGGGCCTGCTAGCCCGACCCCGGTGACGCCTGCACCCGCGCCTGGCCCCAGCCTTCACGCGCGATCACCGCCCTCCGGGGCACACCCTCCACCAGAAAACAGCCGGCGGGCGGCGAGACTTTGGGCAGAGTCCGGGTTCCTCTCCGGCGCCAGGCCCGTCTCCCTGTCTCCCTGGGAGTGCGCAGCCTACATGCACCAGTTTCTCTTTAGAACAAGCACGGGGAGGGATTTGGGAGGGGGCTGAAACCTTTTGCCATCAGCGAACAGCCTCAGCCAAAAATAACCCTGGAAAGGCGAGCTAAGAATGGTTATCTCCTGCCAGCGCTGAAATCGGAGGCTGGGCGCTGCATGTGGGGTGTGTGTGTGTGTGTGTGTGTGTGTGTGTGTGTGTGTGTACCCTCCCACCCCGACCATTTGTTGAAGGGAATCACCACTGTCAGACTTCAATCCAACAGGACCCACTCGAGCCATCCACACTTTCCCCAGCCTCCTCCAAAACAGCACACTTTCCGGTATGGACAATTCTTTTTTTTTTTTTTTTTTCACTTGTTTGTTTGTTGTGGTGGTTGCAACAGCAGCAACACAGATGACACATATTTCCCTATTCTTCTCGCCCTTCTCACCCTCCCTACCCAGCTCCTGCCTTAGAAACAGGCTTGGCCTACACTGTATCTGTCCACACTGCCTGAACTCTTCCCTGAATTAATCGTTTTCAATAGGAGGGGGCTAAATCCCTTATTAATGCCCTACCAGGAGTGAATGAATAAAGCCAAGTTAAAGGGGAACTGGGTACCACATACTGTGCTAGGTTCCTTTGCATGTATCCTTTCATTCTGCTGGAGCTAAAGATGTTCTGCCTCCTCTCCATAAAACGCACCCAAACTCCAAAACCAGGAAATTCTCCATAGAAAATAGGAGTGAAGAGAGACAAGACTAACAGGATAAACCGCAAAGCAGGAAGAAAGTTTTGTCTCCCATTTCGCTCAAGGAATTTTTGGACCCACCAAGGCTACTGTCCTGAAAGATCCTGCTGCTTCTCCTTCCCCAAATATTGTCCACTTCCTGAGAGTAAGGCTGACTTGCCGCAGGCTTATAAAGTGTTTGGTCACAGTAAGACAACTGTGAGTAATAACACACATTGTATACTGTTTTGCAATTGATAAAAGGCTTTGCATCTGTTTTTTCTTTGGAGGCTGAAGAAAAGAATAATGGTATTCACGCAATTCCCATTTTACAGATGAAAACAAGAGGACTTTTTCTGTGAAGTCAGGAAAGTGGTTACAATGGTACTTTCTGCCTGTCCGAATTATGTATTGCACCTCCCCTTTCTATTAATAACATTGAAGTGTGATGGGACAACCACTGAAGCCGTCAGTTGAAACCTGCTGGGACTTTTTAGCCATTCTCTTCAACATAAAGAATGGGTGTTTTTGGAGGGGGTGAGAGGAATGGGGAAATGTTGTCAAAGAGTACAATGTTTTAGTTGAGACAGGAAGAATACATTTTGTTGAGATCTACAGCACAGCATGGTGACTGTAGTTTACAATGAAGTATTGTGTATTTCAAAATTGCTAAGACAATAAATTTCAAATGTTCTCACCACAAAAAAGATAGGTTTTGAGGTGATGAATCTATTAATTCTCTGGATTTAATTATTCCACAATGTATACATATATCATAACATCACATTATACCTCCGTAAATACATACAATTTTAATTTGTCAATTAACATTTTTTTAAAAGAATAGTGTGGCCAGTTGGGGAGGTAGTTTTTTTTTTTTCCTCTAGTCTCTACTCAGTCTCCAAGATCCCATTTCCCATAAAATTCCTGTCACCCAGGTGGAGTGCAGTGGCACAATCATGGCTCACTGCACCCTCTCCCTCTTGGGCTCAAGCGATCCTCCCGCCTACAGGTACATGCCACCACGCCCAGCTAATTTTTGTAGCTTTTGTAGACATGGGGTTTCACCATGTTGCCTAGGCTGGTCTCGAACTCCTCAGCTCAATCAATCTGCCCACTTTAGCCTCCCACAGTGCTGGGATTACAGGTGGGAGCCACCAAGCCCAACCCATAAAGTTCCTAACTTTTTATCTCCCTGGGAGTGCACAGCCTACACACACCAGTTTCTCTTTAGAACATACTTAAGAGTCTTGGCTTAGCATCCAACAGACAGAACTTTAACACTTCTACGGATCTGTGCACCTGTCTATGGTGTGGGGTTTTTAAGATCTCTTTCTAATGACACTTTATTTTTCAAAGCAGGACAGTTTCATTCCCAGAAGAGCAGGTATGGTAAATCCTTTGTTCCAGTAATGAAGACAATGATCCAAACCCTAAGCCTCAGAGAAGCCCAGAAACCCTCCAGGCCTCCATCTCTCTGCTCCTAGCACCTGCCTCTCTCTTGACATCAACATCATTCTCCCCTCTCACAGCCCAGCTCCTTCCACAGACCCAGGGATTAGGCACCAGCACCTCAGACTAGATTTTAGAGAATTACCATTCAAGAGGCAATCCTCTTCCCTTGGTTCCAATTTCAAGGTTCTCAAAGACTGGAACAGGGCTAGTTTGAGGCAATGTGCCCCATCGCATAGCCAGAAAGAACCTTACAGTGAAAAGGAAAACAATTCTTCCAAAGTAAGGGGGTGCTGATCCCCAGAGGGAGGACAGATGGGCAAACAAACAGTAACCGGGCCACCACATGCTTCACACTCACTGATCAAGGACTTCTAAAACCACTTTTCTTTTCTCTGAATTTATATAGGATTTTGTATCACTCATAAAGGAATGTCTTATAGGCTGATAACACCTTTCTATTCATGCTTACACTTAACGTTTAGGCTAGGATAATTTCCTAACCTCAGTGTCCTCACTATAAGATGGGAATTATTATAATCCCTACCTCATAAATTGTTGGGAGGATTAAAATACTTAGTAAAGTGCCTGACTAATAGAAAGGCATTCAATAAATGTTAGCTATTCATGGTGTCATCATCATTATATTTACCATTATTACTAATCTCCTGTATTGCAAGAATTACAGTTTATATTTTTGTAGACCATCACTGTAGCTAAAGGGTCTTTGGGCCATAGGTGATATTCCATAAAGGTTGGTTAAATTGATCTGTGGTTTTTGACTATGGAAACTCAGAACTCCCTCAAAATGTACAAAACAGATTTACCTGCTAAATAAATCTCTTCAAAGCTGACCCCAGGTTTGATTGAATTAATTCCAATGAATTTGTCACAATGATGGAGAAAGGAAACTTAGAGGGCCCCACAGTTGTTTGCTGGTAAAATGAGAAGTTTGGATTAGATCAATGTTTCCCAAAATATTTTCCTCAGAATGTTAGTGCCCCTCGAATCCTGCACAAAGCAAGAGTTTCATGACCAAGTAGCTTTTAAAACTCCTGTACACTCTACTCCCATTCTTCACAATGCACACTTTCATATTAAAAGTTCTGAGAGGTCCTCAACAGAAGACATCACTTAACTTTTTTTTTTTTTTTTTTAAGACAGATTCTCACTCTGTCACCCAGGCTGGAGTACAGTGGCCACCACTCCTGGCCTAAAATTTTTTTAACCTGGTGCTTCCCAATCTAAACTCACAGGGACCAGTTTTCTTAATGAAAGAGAATCAGACTAGCTTGTAACCATAGCTGGTGACACTCCCCTGCCCCATTCCTTGTATGTCCTCAGTGGACTAGGTCAGGAATAAATAAATTTTCCTGATTCTCAAGGGCTGGTCACTCCTTTGCACTGAGCTCAAAGCTTCTCTGTAGCATGGGTCACAATGAATGGTAGCCCTGATAGCCTAGAGTAGCCTTTCAGCCTTCTCTGAGCCTCTAAAGACTGAGGATCCTTGGCATGAAATGGAGCAACTGATATACCCTTGCTTCCCCTGGGGACTCTCTTGCTCTCAAAAAGGCATCAGCCATCATCTCCATCTAGAGAATATACTAGCTGACTCAGCTTGACCAGCCTGTACCAAAATGAGAATCTGGGTAAAATAAGCATTGAAACACTTCATTCCTTGTAGATTCACAAAACATATTAGCATATTAAAGACTATGAAGTTCTGCAGGAAAAAAAAACCTATTTAACTTTAATCCAACATTGCCAAGTTTTATTTGACCATGGAAGATTTTTCCAAAACACTTACAAACAGATCAAGGACATTAATCTTTCATGAAACACTAGATCCCCAAGGTCCTCTCCAGCTACATCATTCTGTGATTTTCTTTTTTATTTATGATGCATTAAAAGATTAACCTCTATCAGACTTCCATTTAGAAATTCACCAGAATGTGCAAAGGCAGCAGGTAAAATTGCTGAAGGGTATTATAAAAATGCCCTCCAGTGATTTTTGAAACTTAAACTGAAATATTTATATAACTATATATTTCAGTTTGTATATTATATATTTATGTATATACACACATATATATGTGTGTATATATATTGGTGTATGTATATCTATATCTATGTATATATGGCATTATATCCATTTTACAGATGCAGAAACTGAGCTTTAGAGGGGGTGAGCAATTGGTCCAAAGCCACACAGCACACAGGTAGTCATTGATAAAGGTAAAAACAAGAGTTGAAGCCTGAGGTGTAAGGACACAGAGACAAGTACACAAATGTTTACAAGTTACACATATGACACGTGCCTTTAACATGAATTTCTTGAACATTCATTTAGAGGCCTTACAATGAAGACATCAGAGTGGCAGCAAGTTCTGTTGGAATCAGGGGAGCGTGTTCTTCTATAATCCCCTGGCTAACAGGAAAGCACACTGATTTGGCCCATGGTAGTTATACACTCCCATTGAGTCAGGGGCCACTTCTACGCACACAGGAGGTGCTAAAAATATGCTGTTGACTCATTGCCTCTAAGAGCAGAAGAAATGCCAAAAGTATAGGACAAGAGGCAGAAAAGCACACGGAAAAATGTCGTAGGGCAGTCCTCTGAGGAAGTGTTAGATCCCTTTGAAATCTGTCCAAACACTTTCTTGTGCTGGGGAAAGTCAATTACATATTTCAAGCAACCCCACATGTCATACGAGTATCTTGTACGTGTTTGTGTACTCGTGTCTGTGAACTTACATCTCAGACTTCAACTTCTCGCTCCCCACCCTTATCAATGACTGCCTGCATGGCCTTGGGCAAGTTGCTTTCCCTCTTCAAAGCTCAGTTTCTGCATCTATAAAATGGACATAATGCTACCTACCTCATGGGGTTAGTGATCACATTTAAGGAGCTAATATGTGGAAATTGCTTACACAGTACCTATCACATAATAAGGGTTTAATAAGTGTTTGATGTAATTGTTTTGATTATTACTACTATTACAAAAATAATAATTACTACAATAATAATGATTCTTATTCTCTATATTAGTATTATCTTTGAAAATGGGCATGGATTATGTCTATGTAACACTTTTGGCACAATATCTAGCATTATATCACACACAAATTAGAGAATTCATGTTATTAAGGATGAAAAAATATTTTTACTGACCCTTAAATTCTTCGTAAGTAACTGCAAAAGAAGCCATTATCCCAACACATGAAATAAAAAAGAAAATTCAGTTCCTCTGGAGTTTGTTTTTGGAGGTAGCCACAGGATACCTAAATTTTTTTTCTTTTCAGAGAGACCGAGGGGCTCACTAGGTTGACCAGGCTGGTCTTGAACTCCTGGTCTCAAGCCATCCTCCCACCTCAGCCTCCCAAAGTGCTGGGATTACATGCATGAGCCACCACATCCAGCCTACCTAAAATATTGAATGCTGTTAATAAATCTCCTGAGGCCAGCATAAGAAGGTGATGGGCAAAACTAATGCAGGTATGTTTTTCTGGCTTTTTCATGTATTGGGCCAAACTTTGAAAAGCACTTACTATTAATGGCTAACTTGCAAAATTTGTGATTTATTAAAAGCAGATTTTAATTGTTTTACCTAAAAATAATAGGCCTCTGATCTGCCAAAGATGAAGATTTAATTTCTAGGTGTTCCCCACAATACCTAGAAACATCAGTGGAATCGAGTATTAAACACTTTAGAACTATTCTCATCAAAGTTCTTTAATATATAATACAGCAAAAGAAAAGTTTCTTTTCTAAAGGCTTCTCTATACTTTTTTTAATAGTTGAATTTCATTTCTGAAGGCTCCTAAAAAGAATAGAATTTAGATCTTTATTAAAGAGGAAATATATTTTCCATGTTTAATTTAAATGACATTCCATCAGTCATTTGCAATTTTAGCCTACACAGAATTTTTTTTTTTGGTAGTTTTTATGTTTGGCTTTAGGAGGGGATTCCCAATAATCTCTATATAAATATTTCTAATCTCTATATAAATATTTTAACATTTCAATGTAAATTAGTTTTTTAAAACTATTTTATCCATAAAAATAATGAATTTGCATGGCTGAGGGTGAAATAATATGTTACCAGGACCCCTCAGTTTTGGGGGTTGTGAGTAGATCCCATCTTCATGTTCCTCCAGCCCAGCCCAAGCCTGGCTCAGGTCCTCCTCCCCCATTTGCCAGGAACCACCATCCCCAGGGATTCTATGTGCCCTGCCTGACCAGTGTTCTCCATCAGAGTTTACCAATCTTTTGTTCATTCCCTCAGAGCACAGCTAAGCAAGAGTACACTAATTTGAAAATTAACTCAAGCAAATAGAGGAACAATATCCCCAACACATTGCATTTTAACATAGGGTTTCCTGGACACACTGTTTCAACCCAAGAATTGGGCTAATAGTAGGAGTTCCATCTGCTAAAATACGGCTGTCAGCTTCAGAGGGAAATTCATGAACGTCTTCGTAGTTTGTTTTTACGTTTCACTTGGCACTGTTTCTAAAATTTCCTCTGAAGCCAAAAAATAAGTTATTTCCCAGCACACTGGGCACTTTTCATTTATCATTGGATTGATTTTTGTAACTTGCAGTAGGAGCTGAAATCGACCAGGGGGTTCTTATCCAACAGACAGCAGCAAAACTCTTTGTGTATCTGCGTTCCTTTCAACAAGCGTGACTTCCTCAATGGCATCATTCGTGAGCGTAACACAGAGCTCAGCAATAACGTTTCTTCACTATCCCTACCAGGTATCCAACATAGGATGTTACTTCCTTTCACTGTTTTCCGACTCCTGGCAGATATTAATCATTGGGATTTGGGAACAAGGAAATAGAATTTCTGAGAATGCTTGGGAATTCCCAAATTCATATGATTTTCATAACACTTCACTTACAAGTTTTTGAAAAATAATAAATGACTCTAATAACAAGCAAATAGTCGTTTTTTTCTGTAACAGGATTATATGAAAAGTTTTAGTAGTCTTCTGTTTTAAAGAGATATGATAACAAATGATGATTTATTATTATTATGAGCCAACATATTGTAACAAGATTATAAAATCCAATAGCATTAATAGAGAAAACATTAAAAAGAAATGAATGTTATCACAAAATAAATGCTAAAGAAAAGTCCTTTAAAGATTGAAAGGTAACACCACAAATACTTAATGCTTTAATCGTTGTTTACATGACATTTTTATACAAGGCATCAATCATCCCCTCCAATACCATTTAAATAACATAACATTCTGATCTCCTGGCAAGATGAATAGCACTAGAAAGAAGCAACTGTCAAAATTGCCGATTTAAGGGTATATTTTGTTTCTAAAACTTGGCATTTCTTAGAAAACCTCTCATAGGATTTGTAAAACATATACTATGCCTAGGAACACATTAATATTTATTTGCAGAAATGGTTCACTGTTAGCAGTGGACAAGGCCATGAACACACACTTGTAACACAGCAACAGATACAAGAAAGTCTGACTGAGGCTCCTTTACTGCTCCTGTCCTGTTCACCTTAACTTTCATCTCCACATGTCAGTGCTTCCTCATCTTGCTTGACTTGAAGTCAGTGCATTTCTTCAAGCCAGTAAGTTCTCTATACTGACTATTAAGCTGTAATTTTCACAGGAAAATTAGAATGTTCCTTCCCATTTTCCTAATTTCTCAACTGATTTTTCTCAGAATTCAGAATCCATAAATATTGAAATGCCAGGAGAGAATTTCCAAATGGAAATGCTGTTCCCTTCGTCCATTTTCAGAAGAAACCGTAGGATAGTGTTATCCTTCTCTTCTCCAATTTTTTTTTTCCTGCAAACTTATGGTTATCACCTCTTTAAGTGAGTAGCTCACAATTTTGCCTCCCCTGCAAATGGTCCCAAAACAGTGAAGTGGGTCCTCTTTAGCTGTGTCTTTAGTACATAATCCTGCATTTCTGACCATATGCAGGGAGTGTGACCCAGGGAAGGATCCCTGACTCAATGGGATTTCTCTTGCTGTCTCTAGAATTTGAACACCGGAACCCAGACGTACAGAGGCTGGGAGCCATCGTGGTGTGCTATATTGATGACGGCAGCAGTGGGTGGTGTGGGGGCAGTTAATTGACAGCTACCTGTTGCTGACATCCCAGGAACTGCCTGAACCTCCTCTTTCCCAGTCATAAGATATCTAAGATTCTGCAGTATTCTTCATTAAATCCTAGCATGGTTTAAGCTAGCCAGAATTAGGTTCTGTTGCTTTCAATCAACAGAACCTTAGCTAATACATTGTTATTTCCTGGTCTTTGTTCCTTTAATTTTCCAGGAAAAGAAGGGAAAATGGCTTACTGGTTTTAAAAAGAGACAAGGGACAACATACCATTTATGCAAAATTTAGAAGCACTCAAAGGAAACTCTGGAAATTTCCTGAGACATATATATGTAGGATCAGCATAAAACTTGAACAGTGTATCTAGATCATGGTTGCCATGGTTGCCTTGACACAATGAACATCTGTATCAAGATCATATTTTCTTGGTGGGACAGAGAGAAGCACAAGGCGGGACTCACATTTACAGTAATCCTTGTTTTTCAGGAACCATACAACACAGTTTGTCCAGAGCTGTTCATCTTAAGTTTGTTATCCCACCATAATTATAAATAGAACCTCCTTTTTCTCTCAAGAATATCCCACTTTGGATGATAATTTCTGTGACTACCCATTAAGAATATTTAATAACTATAGAAAACTGCTTCTCTATATTTTTTGTATGTTTGAAACATTTTATAACAGAAATATCTTTAAAGTTATCACCTACACAGAATATAGCTGCCAAATGCTCCTACTCTGCTATTCTAACCATGAATCCCTCTGGGGCCCCTTCCTCCTACGGCGCTTGTAAGGATGAAATGAAATAAGCTCTATGAAGTGCCCAACAGTGACCAACACTGAATAAAATACAGCCACCATAGGAGGCCTTCCCTTATGTTCACCAAACTCCTGATAAGTTATTCGGTGATGTTTTAATCTTAATATTTTATGTAGATTATACATTCATCTGATTCAAAATGCAAAAGGTACAAAAGCGTATACAGTTAAAAGTTTCCCAACCCACTACCATTTATCTCCCTGGAGGCAACTGTTTCCAGATTTTTGAATATCCTTAAAGAATATCATATGTATGGAAAAGAAAGATTATATATTTATATGCATCTGTGTATGCATTTTCCTATGAGAGGCTCACAAAGTCTCCTTGAAGAGATATCATTATTACAAATACCCCTCAATTTACAATGGGGTTATATTCCAATAAACTTATGAAAATATTGTAAGCTGAAAATGCATTTAATACACTTAACCTACTAAACATCATAGCTTAGCTCGGCCTACCTTAAACACTCACATTAACCTACAGTTAGGCAAAATCATCTAACAGAAAGCCCATTTTATAACAAAGTGGGCTTTGAATATCTCATGTAATATAATGAATACTGTACTGAAAGTGGAAAACAGAATGGTTGTATGAGTACTCAAAGTACAGCTTCTGCTGAATGTGTATTGCTTTCAAACTATCTTAAAGTTGAAAAATCATAAGTCAAAATATTCTAAGTCAGGGATTGTTTGTACTTCTACTTTACATGATGAAATTGAGCCTTGAAAAGATTAAATGACTCGCCCAAGGTCACACTGGCAGTTAAATAGTGAAACTTGGATCCAAATTGTTCAGTCACTACATGTATTGTCTTGAAATTTGAAAAAGAGGAAGAGGAATTAAACTACTAAATTGAAGGACTATTTTAGGCATAGAAGAAGCAGATGCCTTCATGTCCAAGTGATTGTGAAAAGCCCACTTGCCCCAAAATATGTCTCCTGGTGATATGAAATTCCACCATTTCAGATGTTTACCTGGGGATTTAGAGTAATCTGCTGTTTTCCTAGAGCTCCCCTAAAATAGAAATAGAAAATTTTGGAAGGCTAAATATATGCTAACATTGGAAAACTCATTTTCTCCCCTTCGTAAGGCAAGGTACTGAAGGAGGGGGCCCTACGGGCCGTGCAGGGACATCCTGGAGGCATGGGGAGAAGAAACTGAAAGGCAAGTTTGTATGGAACAAAGAATACCGATCTCAGGATTCTCCCTTGAACCTGCCCTAACTTTGTTCAAATAGACTTAGCCACTGACCTGCTGTCAAAAGACCACAGCCAATCTGACTTGTTTTCAATATAATGATGAATATTGATTTGGTCCCTTCATCCAACATTCTCAGCTGGATCTTTTTTGACCAAGGATATACATTACTAGGTGAGTACAGGCAGTTAATTCTTCCACACGGGACTTCGGAGTTTCTGAGTTAACCAGAATCACCCACCTTAACATCTGCCAGTTTATACCCCAAGTCCTGACCAGTGCCCCCTACCTGCTATGCCTCATGTTTTCAATAGAGCATAAAATCAGAAATGAAAGATGAAACATCATAGCCAATATCACAGAAATACAAAGGATCCTAAGAAACTGCTAGGTATAATTACACACTAACTAATTGGATCATCTAGAAGAAATGGATAAATTCCCAGACACATAAAACCTACCAAGATTGACTCATGAAGAAATTTAAAAATCTGAACAGACTAATAGCAAGCAAGGAGGTTGAATCCGTAAGAAAATGTCTCCTATCAATGAAAAACCCAAAACCAGATGGCTTCCCAGATTAATTCTACCAAATATTTTAAGAAGAACTAATACCAGTCCTTCTCAAACTCTTCCAAAAAGCTGAAGTGGAGGGAATACTTCCAAACTCATCTTACAGGGCCAGCATTACCCTGATTCCAAAGCCAGACAAGAACACTACAAGAAAGGAAAATGACAGGCCGATATCCTTGATCTACATAGATGCAAAAATCCTCAACAAAATCCTAGCAAACCAAATTCAATAGCACATTGAAAGAATCATTCACCATGATCATGTCATGGTTCAACATAAGCAAATCAATACATATAATATACCATATTAGAAAAATAAAGGATAGAAACTATATGGCCATCACAATAGATATAGAAAAAGTTTTTGACAAAATTCGAAACCCTTTCATGGTGAAAAAAAAAAAAACACCCAACAGATCACGTATTGAGGGACTGTATCCCAACAAAATAAAGGCCATATATGACAAACCCATAGCTAACACCATGATCAATGGTGAAAAGTTGAAACTTTTCCTCTACCATCAGGAACAAGACAAGGATGCCCACAGACACCACTTCTCAGGGTAATTAGGCAAAAGAAAGAAATAAAAGGCATCCTAATAGGAAAGGAAGTAGTGAAACTGTCTCTACTGACGGCATGATCTTGTTATATATAGAAAACCCTACAAACTTCACTAAAAAAAGGTTAGAACTCAACACAAAGAAGGGAACAATAGACACTGGGGGACTCCAAAGGTGGGAGGGAAGGATGGTGGGAGCAAGGGTTGAAAAACTACCTATCGATTACTATGCTCACTGCTTGGGTGGTGGGATCATTAGAAGCCCAAACCTCAGCACCATGCAATATACCTGTTTAAGAAACCTGTACATCTACCCTCCTGACTCTAAAATGAAACATACAATATTTAAAAAACAAAAACAAATGAATAAAATTTGAAAACTGTTAGAACTGAACTGATAGGTGAAATCAGTAAAGTTGTAGGATACAAAATCAACAGATAGAGCCTTGAACACAGCAACATCCAGCTGTCTGACACGAAAGTCTCAGGGGCAATAAAACCTCTATATGAACTCAGAAACAATGAGCTAAGTTGTGTTTATGTCTGAAAGGATGTTAAGAACTTCATTCATGTTACATCAGAGCCAACAGAAAGAACCAACAGGAAACCTGTACCCAACAAACAGAAATGACAAGATGAAGGGAAAGCAGAGGTAAGGGCTTACCTTAGAAAGGGCAAGTGATTAGCTCAATATGCAATACAATGTTTGCTCCTGAGCCAAAAATTTGTACAATAATTTGGACATTACTTGCACAACCAGAAAAATCAGCCACTCATTAGGAAAATGTGTTTCTGTATAAGTCTTAGGACTCAGCTATCTATAATAACATGAAAAGACAATATTTTCATCCAAAATGAGTATTTTTGTTTGTCTTGGCTTGTTATTCTAACGTCAACAGCCTCTAAATAAACTGTTGAAGTACATGATATAACCACCTCTTTCTCCATCTTTCCCATTGCTCCCATAGGGTTTCAGTTGTGCAATTTCACCATTAGCAAAGCTTTTTGCTGAAATCTGGCTTTTCAAAGGGAGAGTATCCAGAAACAGAAGATGCTGATCTGGGAGGCTCTTCCTAATAGAACTGCTGCTTCAGTTTAACTTGAAAAAGCCCACACCCAGTTCCTAATGACAAACATCTGAACACCGGGTCTTCCCCTGAGCAAGACCATGCTATGCCTCCTGCTCGCTCTGTTCTATAAGCAACCCACAGATTGCTCCCTGTGAAGAGGAGCCTGCAAGGGGAGCAGCATTCCACCAGACCCTGATTTAGCAAGATATTTCCATATCATTCCCCCAACCAGCTGGAAGTCCTCCACTGCTCTTGTGTAAAAATCTAACTCATCTCACTGAATTTCCTGATTTAAAAGTCTAATTCATTTCACCAAAAGTGTGACAGAAGGAAACCAAGTACACCATCTCTCTCTTACCAAACCAAAGCTATTGCATGTGCATTCTGGGGGGAAAACATGGTCCAAATATGTTATGGAGGGGGTGCCAGCCCAGTGTCATCCTCTTACTATTGCCATAGGATCTTGGCTGATGGCATCAGAGGAAAAACAAGTTTATCGATTACTTTCAACCATTAAGCTCACTCCTCCATGAAAAATATGTCACAAGTCCAATGTCTCTTATTAAAATAAGCACTGCAAAATATAAAGGAGTCACAGTTTTAAAATGGGACACACGTTCTCTAAGCGGTGAACCACGTTAGAGGTGCACTGTTTACAATGTATAAAGTCCCCTGGAGCCAGGGTTAGGAAGCGCATCTGTTCTTTGATGTTCTGGGATGAAGGAGAAAGGAAAATGTGCTGCCAGAAGTGAGTGGGAAGGAGCCCATGAGATAAAGGAAGTAAATCCATTTGCTGATTGCAATAATAATGGTAATACACGAAGCTATACATACATACATACATACATACATACATACATACATGCAAATTTTCACATTTTTTTAAAAAAAGAACTTAAGGCTTCCACTCATGTAATCAGCCCTTATGAACTCTCCTGATTAGCTGCAAGGAAAATCTTCCTTTCTCCTCTTTCTTGCACCATCCTGGGCTCCCTTTTGACTAGTTTTTTTTTTTTTTTAACTTATAAACGATCAGCTCATATTCTGAAGTTTGTAGTCCCCTCCCGCCCCCTCTCTCTCTATACGGCTCATTTACATTGGCAGCTGTCGTGCTGCTGGGCATCCTCAAACCCACAAGTTTCCCTTTAATGTTTGAGCAGACAAACATGATCATGCACTAGGCATCACTGTGCCACTCAAAATGCTTTTTTGTTTTTTTTATTGCATCTGAGAGAAATCTCAAGGTTGCAAACCTGGAGTCAGAATTGTCTCCATGTGTCTCAGTGGGAAGAGTATCGTGTGAAGAAACAAGTTGATTCTACTAATCAAAAGGAATTTTTTTTTGATATCAGGTCATCCTCCGAATGAATTTATATTACCGAGTGGAGGGTCACATGAAGAAAATGGTCAAACAGCACCACCTAGAGCAAGAGCTGAGAAGTGCAGCGGAGCCGGGCTGTGTCAGGAAAGAAAAGCAAGCTGGGGCCTGGCTCAGCGCTCTCCCCTCTGCTCCTGTCTGCACGGAAAGATTAGGATGACAGTGGCAGGAAGCCTGTGCACCTAGTATGCATCACTTGAAGGGAACACACAGATTCCAGTAAAGAGTTGGAAGGAAATGTTAATACCAGGCTCTGCTAAACAATATGAAATGACTCCTAGATGAGACAAGCGACTTTCATCAAAGTTCCCTGATACCTGAAAAGACAGCCCAGGGGATCCTGCACTACATGTGGTGTATGTAAATTAAGCAGGTTTTTTTCCCCTTTGTAATCAAGGCTCATACACAAACAAAATCACACTTTAGAAACGGCCTATTTCAACTTGTAACTAGCTTGCTTTCAGGGGCTCCAGGTCAAAAAGAAATAGAGCACAAAGACGCTTTCTCCTTAGGGATCATACACAAATTCACTCTGTCCGTTTCTTTCCCACATGGAGCAACAAAGCCGTCAGACCTCTCCATCCACACATCGGGTCCTTCCTGATTAAAGTGAGATAAATCACAGCCCTCTCTCTCTAGATGGCAGGCGACAAGAGGGGGATGCTTGCCTCAAGAAGTCCTCCCCATCCCTCTGCATTCATGCAAGCCCGAGCGGAGAGATGCAAGAAATTACGGATGCATTTTAATTCCCCAGACCCTGCAATTAAAAATGGAAAATTTTTGGCCACGCCTGTTGGCTCACGCCTGTAATCCCAGCACTTTCAGAGGCCGAGGTCGGCGGATCACCTGGGGTCAGGAGTTCGAGACCAGCCTGGCCAACATGGTGAAACCCTGTCTCTACTAAAAATACAAAAATTAGCTAGGAATGGTGGTGGGCGCCTGTAGTCCCAGCTACTCGGGAGGATGAGGCAGGAGAATCACTTGAACCCGGGAGGCAAAGTTTGCAGTGAGCCAAGATCGCACCACTGCACTCCACTCTGGGTGACAAAGCAAGACTTCATCTCAAAAAATGTTTTTAAAAAATGGAAGTGTTGTTCTTTCATTTGTAAATGTGTTTTGGTAAAAGAGGGGCAGTTTAAGCAACCCTTTCTATTGTCTACATTGTTAAAATTCATCCGACATGGACTCTTGACTCCGTTTTGCCTGGGCAGACCCAATTCAAGCATTTACAACAGCTATAACCTCCTCAAATCAAAAAGAGGAATCAGCATTATTGCTAAGTTCAAATAAGGTCTTGTTTTATTTCATTTTTATTTTTGAATGCAGCCATTCCTCCATGTGCTGTCATCAGGTAAGATTGTCAGTCCTGATTAGGTAAAGGTATTATTACAAAATGCAATTCTTAAAAATTCAGTGTCTAACTACACTTTTAATAAGCCTTTCCCCCTCCCCTATGTATTCTCCCTTAGACACCCCTTCTCAAATTTAAAATCACAGAAACTAAAATATGATGCCTAAAGAGAGCCTAGCGACTGCCCAGTCCTCTAATTTGATGAGTGGGAGTACTGAAGCCCAGAGGAGGTCAAGTAATTTGTTCCCAATGTCTTAGATAAGAAGAAAATGACCAGCTGGGAAATCCCACTCATGTCAAGGCAGAGGCACAGGGCCACAGACTGTGGTTGAATTGTGCCACACTCCTACATCCTTCTTTAGGAATCACAGAACATTCCTGTGTTGAGTCGGAGTCACTGACTTCCTTTTCAGGCTGATTGAGTTCTGTCCTTACAGGCTGTGACAAGAAGTTTTGGTATTACGCTACACCAAGACCATTTATCTAGTTCAAGAAATGCACAGTCCTTAGAGCCCAGCAACTTTCCCCATGTCCAGTAAATGTAGCTTCTCCATTAGAAGCTGTCAGAATGGAGCCTTCTGGCTCATCTTGATTTTGATTTGTGCAAGAATGAATGGTTGTGCTAAGACAGCTTTCCCAGCTGATAGAGAGCGAAACTTTTTTCTCATAATCTATAAAAAAATTAAATTAGAACTTTTTTCTCATAATTTGTGAAAAATATTAAATTAAATCTGGCTCGTCTTGATTTTGATTTGTGCAAGAATGAATGGTTGTGCTAAGACAGCTTTCCTAGCTGATAGTGAGCAAAACTTTTTCCTCATAATCTATAAAAAATATTAAATTAGAAGCATAGAGTTTATTTCATGACTTTTATCTTCCTTCAATTTTCTTGTGGGCATAAATGATTTGTTTTTATCCTGCCTGCCCCCCAATCCCTTTTCCAAGAGACTAAAAGAGTATCTAGTGCAAAGTGGAGACTCAAATATTTTTTAATAAACAGTGATCCCAGCCACCCAGTGCATGTTGCCAAATGCCAACCCCATAAATAATCAAACACATCATCTCATTCAGCCAATCAAAATCAAGTGCTACCTATTTTTTTAAGTTTTCATAGCCCTTGGGCATCTGCTTTCTCAGCATTTCCCAAACTTGAGTCATTCTCATCCTGCCTTCCTAATTTTGATCTGTCAATTACCTCTACTATTATTTATTTCATATATTTTTAAATAGACCCACTTTTGAAACTTAAATACACGCCTTTTAAAAGGAAGCTTTCTTACTACAATACATCAAAAGCCATTATTACTTGTTCTAAGTACTCATAACATGATGGTCACAACTATTAAAATTTACTAATGTGCATCCACATACTCTCTAAATTCATGGAGCATCTGCACACACTTTAAGAAACAATTCTGCATTACTCACTCAATTTTCTTGACATCCTTCTGAGGCAGGACAAACCTTGGGCCCAAAGAATTGAGGTAGGAGTCCAAGCAAGTTGCCAGCCACATAAAGGCAAACCTTGGCTCGGAAGTCAGGACTACCAGCCCCTAGGTTATGGTTCATGCTCTTTCCTCTGCTCTCCAGAACCTCCTATCTCCAAGTGTAGTTAGCAGCCCAGATGCAGCAGCATCCTCTAGAGACTTGTTAAAAATGCAGAAGCTCAGGCTCCACCCCAGGCCTATGCAGACTGAATCTGCATTTTAACAAGGTCCAGGTAATTCACGTGCACATTAAGTTTGAAAAGGCCTGGTCTAGATCAGCGGTTCTCTAACTTAGCAGCACATTAGAACCATCTGTAGAGACTTTAAAAATACCAGTGCCTGGGCTTCACCTCCCAGAGAATCTGACTTAAGTGTCTGGGGTTTGCCCTGAGTCTAGGTATTTTTAAAAACTCCTCAGCTTATACAAAGCTGGCAGGGCCGGGCACAGTGGCTCATGCCTATAATCCCAGCAGTTCGTGAGGCCAAAGTGGGCAGATTGCTTGAGGCCAGGAGTTTGAGATTAGCCTGGGCTAAAACCCCATCCCTACAAAAAAAAAATACAAAAAGTAGTTGGGCATGGTGGTGGCACATACCTGTAGTCCCGGCTACTCAGGAGGCTGAGTCCTCACTTCAACCCAGGAGGTCACGGTCTGGTCAACAGAGCAAGACCCTGTATCAAAACAAACAAACAAGCAAACAAAAAATGCTAGCAGCTTACCAGCTAGGGAGGCCTGTAGAGGCAAGTTTTCCAAATGGGGCTACATTAGTTGTTCCAAAACTTTAGCTGCATCAAAACCACCTGGATGGCTTGTTCAGCTACAGAGGGTCTGGCCATGCCCCTAGAGTTTCCAGCTGAGGGTCTGGAATGAGGCCCGATGATTTGCATTTCTAACAATCTCCAGGTGATGCTGATGCTGTGGGTCCAGGGACCACATTTTGAGAATCTATGCTAAATGAATCGGAGAAGACCAAAGCTCAAACTTATTCCAAGAACTTTTCAAGGCCCACCTGCAAGTTGTAGTGGAAGTAAGCATCTAAGGGTGCAAAAAAGTTTCACTGTAGACTAAGGCCTTTTACCTGAGCTCTCAAATGTTCACATTTCTCTTATCAACCTAAATAACAAACAGAGAGAGGCTCTCCACAAGAAAAAGATATTCGTTTGGAAACAGAGCCTTGCAATAGAAACAGGCAAGCCAGAGTAAACTATATGCATATTCACGGAGGTAAAGGAAGACAAAAGAAAAAATGAGGAAGATTATATGATCATTTGGAAATGATTATCCTTGGCTACAAAGATCAATAACAAAGGTGATGCCAGGCCCAGGTTGGACAGGCAGTTGTTGGGCAAATATCCTTCAGAAGCATTGTTGTGTGCAAAGTTGCAATGGGCTTTGTGCAAGATTGTGTTTTTTGCAGTCTTCTGTGATAAGTTTTTGTTATCAGGCATACAAGCCCAAGAATCCTTTATTGCATGGCCTTCCCTGGCTCTATTTGTCAGGGTTTTGGTTAGGGTAGGGGTATTTTTAACACTCTCAATGTACAAAATGCCATAAGGTAGGTACCCCAATTGCTTGTTTCGTCTTCATAAAATAACTTTTCCACCCGAACAAAGTCTACACATAAATTGTAAAAATACCCTGGCATGCAGTCCCTGGAAAAGTCTGGAGTCATTCTCGGGGTTCCCACCCAGGTGGGCAAGCGTAGCCACCACAGATAAACACAAAGTAGGGGTCCCCGCTGGGGTTCAGCGGCAGGCAGTGGCCCTGGTTCTGATATTTGGCTGAAAACACAGCTCCTCTTTGTCACCCTCAGGACATTTCAGCTATTTCCTAGATAATAATCTCACTTCACCCTGCACAAAACAGGCACATGATCATGTCACTCTGACCTGGTTTGAGTCCAAGGAGAATTTTGTTTTTAAAATAATTTAGGTTAGTAGTTAAAATATGAACTTTGGGCAAGGAGTGGTGGCCCATGCCTATAATCCCAGCACTTCGTGAGGCCAAAGTGGGCAGATTGCTTGAGTCCAGGAGTTTGAGACTAGCCTGGGCTAAAACCCCATCCCTACAAAAAAAAAATACAAAAAGTAGTTGGGCATGGTGGTGGCACATACCTGTAGTCCCGGCTACTCAGGAGGCTGAGTCCTCGCTTGAACCCAGGAGGTCACGGTCTGGTCAACAGAGCAAGACTCTGTATCAAAACAAAGAAACAAACAAACAAAAAATGCTAGCAGCTTACCAGCTAGGGAGGCCTGTAGAGGCAAGTTTTCCAAATGGGGCTACATTAGTTGTTCCAAAACTTTAGCTGCATCAAAACCACCTGGATGGCTTGTTCAGCTACAGAGGGTCTGGCCATGCCCCTAGAGTTTCCAGCTGAGGGTCTGGAATGAGGCCCGATGATTTGCATTTCTAACAATCTCCAGGTGATGCTGATGCTGTGGGTCCAGGGACCACATTTTGAGAATCTATGCTAAATGAATCGGAGAAGACCAAAGCTCAAACTTATTCCAAGAACTTTTCAAGGCCCACCTGCAAGTTGTAGTGGAAGTAAGCATCTAAGGGTGCAAAAAAGTTTCACTGTAGACTAAGGCCTTTTACCTGAGCTCTCAAATGTTCACATTTCTCTTATCAACCTAAATAACAAACAGAGAGAGGCTCTCCACAAGAAAAAGATATTCGTTTGGAAACAGAGCCTTGCAATAGAAACAGGCAAGCCAGAGTAAACTATATGCATATTCACGGAGGTAAAGGAAGACAAAAGAAAAAATGAGGAAGATTATATGATCATTTGGAAATGATTATCCTTGGCTACAAAGATCAATAACAAAGGTGATGCCAGGCACAGGTTGGACAGGCAGTTGTTGGGCAAATATCCTTCAAAAGCATTGTTGTGTGCAAAGTTGCAATGGGCTTTGTGCAAGATTGTGTTTTTTGCAGTCTTCTGTGATAAGTTTTTCTTATCAGGCATACAAGCCCAAGAATCCGTTATTGCATGGACTTTCCTGGCTCTATAAGTCAGGGTTTTGGTTAGGGTAGGGGTATTTTTAACACTCTCAATGTAAAAAATGACATAAGGTAGGTACCACAATGACTTGTTTGGTCTTCATAAAATAACTTTTCATAAAATCTCTGTAAACGTGGAAATATCTACACCGCTATCTCTGTAAATGTGTAAACATTTACAACGCTATCTGTATAAACATGGAACTATTTACACCGCCGTCTCTATAAACATGGAAATATCTACACTGCTATCTCTATAAACATGGAAATATCTAAACCGCTATCTCTATAAACATGGAAATACCTACACCGCTATCTGTATAAACATGGAAATATCTACACTGCTGTCTCTATAAACATGGAAATACCTACACCTCTATCTGTATAAACATGGAAATATCTACACCACTGTCTCTATAAACATGGAAATATCTACAATGCTATCTCTATAAACACGCAAATATCTACATCACTGTCTCTATAAACATGGAAATATCTACAGCGCTATCTCTATGAACATGGAAATATCTACACCGCTGTCTCTAGAAACATGGAAATATCTACACCGTTATCTCAATAAACGTGGAAATATATACACCGCTGTCTATAAAAACATGGAAATAACTACACCGCTATCTCTATAAACGTGGGAACATCTACACCGCTAACTCTATAAACCTGGAAATATCTACACCGCTATAAGTATAAATGTGGAAATATCTACACCGCTATCTGTATAAACATGGAAATATCTACACCGCTATCTCTATAAACATGGAAATAATTACACCGCTATCTGTATAAACATGGAAATATTTACAAAGCTATCTCTATAAACATGGAAATATCTACACGGCTATCTCTATAAACATGGAAATATCAACACCACTATCTGTAAAACATGGAAATATCTACACCACTGTCTGTATAAACATGGAAATATATACACGGCTATCGGTTTAAACATGGAAATATCTACACCACTGACTGTATAAACATGGAAATATCTACACCGCTATCTGTATAAACATGGAAATATCTACACCGCTGTCTCTATAAACATGGAAATATCTACACTGCTATCTGTAGAAACATGGAAATATCTACACCACTGTCTCTATAAACCTGGAAATAACTACACCGTCATCTGCATTAATGTGGAATTACCTACACCGCTATCTGTATAGACATGGAAATATCTACATTGCTATGTCTACAAACGTGGAAATATCTTCACCGCTATCTGTATAAACATGGAAATATCTACACCGGTATGTGTATAAACGTGGAAATATCTTCACCGCTATGTGTATAAACTTGGAAATTTCTACACCGCAATCTGTATAAAAGTGGAAATAACTTCACCGCTATCTGTATAAACGTGGAAATATCTACACCGCTATCTCTATAAACGGGGAAATATCTACACCGCTATCTGTATAAACGTGGGAATATCTACACCGCTATCCCTATAAACGTGTAAACATTTACACGGCTATCTGTATAAACATGGAAATATTTACACCGCTATCTCTAAAAACATGGAAATATCTACACCGCTATGTCTATAAACATGAAAATATTTATACCGCTATCTGTATAATCATGGAAATATTTACACCGCTATCTGTAAAAACTTGGAAATATTTACACTGCTATGTCTATAAAAATGGAAAATCTACACCGCTATCTCCATAAACATGAAAATATCTACACTGTTGTTTGTATGAACATGAAAATATCTACGCCGCTATCTCTATAAACATAGAAATAACTACATTGCTGTCTGTATAAACCTGGAAATATCTACACAGCTATCTGTATAAACATGGAAATAACTACACCGCTATCTGTATAAACATGGAAATATCTACACGGAAAGCTATATAAACATGGAAATATCTAGACAGTCATCTCTATAAACATGGAAATATCTATACCACTATCTGTATAAACATGGAAATACCCACACCGCTATCTGTATAAACATGGATATAACCACACAGCTATCTGTATAAAGATGGAAATATCTGCACCGCTATCTTTATAAACATGGAAATATCTACAACTCTATCTGTGTAAACGTAGAAATATCTACACGGCTATTTGTGTAAACATGGAAATATCTGCACCGCTATCTGTATAAAGATGGAAATATCTACACCACTATGTGTAAAACGTGGAAATATCTACACCGCTCTCTGTATAAACCTGGTAATATCTACACCGATATCTGTATAAACATGGAAGTATCTACACCGCTATCTGTATAAACAAGGAAATATCTACACGGCCATCTGTATAAACATGGAAATACCTACAACGCTATCTGTATAAATATGGAAATATCCACACCGCTATCTCTATAAACATAGAAATACCTACACCGCTTTCTCTATAAACATGGAAATATCTGCACTGCAATCTCTATATACATGGAAATATCTACACCGCCATCTGTATAAACATGAAAATACCTACACCGCCATCTTCAGAAACATGGATGTATCTACACCGCCATCTGTATAAACATGGAAATATCTACACCACTATCTGTATAAACATGGAAATATCTTCACTGCCATGTGTATAAACATGGAAATATCTACACCGCCATCTGTATAAAGATGGAAATATCTACACCGCAATCTGTATAAATATGGAACTACCTACACCGCTATCTCTATAGACATGAAAATATCTACACCGCTATCTGTATAAACATGGAAATATATACACTGCCATCTGTATAAAGATGGAAATATCTACACCGCGAGCTGTATAAACATGGAAATATCTACACCGCTATCTGTATAAACATGGAAATACCAACACCGTTATCTGTATAAACATGGAAATATCTACACCGCTATCTCTATAAACATGAAAATACTTACACCACCATATCTATAAGCATGGAAATATTTACACCGCTATCTCTATAAACATAGAAATAACTACACCGCCATCCCTATAAACATGGAAATATCTACAACGCCATCTGCATAAACATGGAAATATCTACACAGACATCTGTATAAACGTGGAAATATCTACACTGCCATCTGTATAAACTTGGAAATATCTACACTGACATCTGTAGAAAGATGTAAATGTCTACAAAGCGATCAGTATAAACATCGGAATTTCTACACTGCTACCTGTATAAACATGGAAATATCTACACCACTATTTGTATCAACATGGAAATAACTACACCGCAATCTGTATAAACATGGAAATATCTACAATGCTATCTCTGTAAACATGGAAATATCTACACAGCTATCTATTTAAACATGGAAATATATACACAGACATCTGTTTATACATGGAAATATCTACACCGCTATCTGTATAAACATACTAATAACTACACAGCTATCTGTATAAATGTGGAAATATTTGCACCGCTATCCCTATAAACATGGTAATATCAACACCGCGATCTGTATAAACATGGAAATATCTACACAGCAATGTCTATAAACATGGAAATACCTACACCGCCATCTGTATAAACATGGAAATACCTACAGAGTCATCTGTATAAACATGGAAATATCTACACAGCCATCTGTATAAACATGGAAATCTCTACACCGCGATCTGTATATACATGGAAATATGTACACCGCTATCTGTATAAACATGGAAATATCTACACCGTTATTTGTATAAACAAGGAAATATCTACACCGCCATCTGTTTAAACATGGAAATATATACACAGACATTTGTTTATACATGGAAATATCTACAATGCCATCTGTATAAACATGCTAATAAGTACACTGCTATCTGTATAAATGTGGAAATATTTGCACCGCTATCCCTATAAACATGGTAATATCAACACAGCGATCTGTATAAACATGGAAATATCTACACCATGATCTGTATAAACATGGAAATATCTACACCGCGATCTGTATAAACATGGAAATATCTACACCGTGATCTGTATAAACATGGAAATATCTACACCGCCATCTCTATAAACATGGAAATATCTACACCCCTATCTGTATAAACATGGAAATATACACACAGCTATCTCTATAAACATGGAAAAATCAACACCGCTATCTCTATGAACAAGGAAATATCTACACCGCCATCTCTATAAACATGGAAATATCTACACCGTGATCAGTATAAACATGGAAATATCTACACCGCTATCTGTATATACATGGAAATATCTCCACTGCTATCTCTATAAACATCGAAATATCTACACCGCCATCTGTATAAACGTGGAAATACAAAGTTATCTGTATAAACATGGAAATATCTACACCACCATCTGTATAAACATGGAAATATCTACACAGCCATGTGTATATACATGGAAATATCTACACCGCTATCTATATAAACATGGAAAGAACTACACCGCTATCTGTATAAACATGGAAATATCTCCACTGCTATCTCTATAAACATCGAAATATCTACACCGCCGTCTGAATAAACATGGAAATACTTACAAAGTTATCAGTATAAACATGGAAATATCTACACCGCCATCTGTATAAACATGGAAATATCTACACAGCCATGTGTACATCCATGGAAATATCTACACCGCTCACTATATAAACATGGAAATAAGTACAGCACTATCTGTATATACATGGAAATATCTACACCACCATCTACTTATCCAAAGAAATATCTGCGCCGCCATCTGTATAAACATGGAAATATCTACACGGTCATCTGTGTATAGTTGGAAATATCAACACCGCCATCTTTACAAACAGGGAAATAGCTGCACCGCTATCGGTATAAACATGGAAATATCTACACCGTTATCTGTATAAGCATGGAAATATCTACACCGCTATCTCTATAAACATGGAAATATCTAAACCGTGATCTGTATAAACATGGAAATATTTACACCGCTACCTGTATAAACATGGAAATTTCTACACCATTATCTGTATAAATATGGAAATATCTACACGGCTATCTCTATAAACATGGAAATATCTACACCGCCATCTGTATAAACATGGAAATACCTATACAGTCTTCTGTGTAAACATGGAAATATCTACACCACCATCTGAATAAACATGGAAATATCTACAATGCCATCTGTATACACATGGAAATAACTACACGGCAATCTGTGTATAGATGGAAACATCAACACCGCCATCTGTACAAAAATGGAAATATCTACACTGCTATCTCTATAAACATGGAAATATCTACACCGGTATCTGTATAAACATGGAAATATCTACACCACGATCTGTATAAACATGGAAATATATACACCGCTATCTGTATAAACATGGAAATATCTGCACCGCTATCTCTATACACATGGAAATATCTACAAACACATCTGTATAAACATGGAAATACCTACACAGTCATGTGTAGGAACATTTAAATATTTACACTGCCATCTGTATAAACATAGAAATATCTACACAGCCCTCTGTACAAATATGGAAATATCTGCATAAGCATCTGTATAAACATGGAAATATCTGCACCGCCATCTGTATAAACATGGAAATATCTACACAGCCATGTGCATATACATGGAAATATCTACACCGCTATCTATATAAACATGGAAATAACTACACCGCTATCTGTATAAACATGGAAATATCTCCACTGCTATCTCTATAAACATCGAAACATCTACACCGCCATCTGTATAAACATGGAAATATCTACACCGCCATCTGTATAAACATGGAAATATCTACACAGCCATGTGTACATACATGGAAATAGCTACACCGCTCTCTATGTAAACATGGAAATAAGTACAGCGCTATCTGTATATACATGGAGATATCTACACCGCTATCTGTATAAACATGGAAATAACTACACCACTATTTGTATAAACAAGGAAATATCTACACCGTGATCTGTATAAACATGGAAATATTTACACCGCTATCTGTATAAACATGGAAATTTCTACACCGTTATCTCTATAAACATGGAAATATCTACACCGCCATCTGTATAAACATGGAAATACCTATACAGTCATCTGTGTAAACATGGAAATATCTACACCACCATCTGTATAAACATGGAAATATCTACAATGCCATCTGTATACACATGGAAATACCTACACGGCAATCTATGTATAGATGGAAACATCAACACCGCCATCTGTACAAACTTGGAAATATCTACACTGCTATCTCTATAAACATGGAAATATCTACACTGCGGTCTATATAAACATGGAAATATCTACACCGGTATCTGTATAAGCATGGAAATATCTTCACCACGATCTGTATAAAGATGGAAATATATACACCGCTATCTGTATAAACATGGAAATATGTTCACCGCTATCTCTATAGACATGGAAATATCTACAAAGCCATCTGTATAAACATGGAAATACCTACACAGTCATGTGTAGGAACATGGAAATATCTACACTGCCATCTGTATAAACATAGAAATATCTACACAGCCCTCTGAATAAATATGGAGATATCTGCATAGGCATCTGTATAAACATGGAAATATCTGCACCGCTATCTGTATAAACATGGAAATACCTAAACCGCTGTCTCTATAAACATGGAAATATGTACACCGCTATGTGTATAAAAATGGAAATATCTCCACTGCTGTCTGTATATACATGGAAATATCTCCACCGTTATCTGTATGAACATGGAAATATCTACGGCGCCATCTCTATAAACATTGAAATATCTAAACTGCCATATGTAAAAACATGGAAATATCTACACAGTCATCTGAATAAACATGGAAATATCTGCACCACCATCTGTATAAACATGGAAATACCTACAATACCATCTGTATACACATGGAAATATCTACACAGACATCTGTATAAATATGGAAATATCTACGCCGCCATCTATATAAACATGGAAATATCTACACTGCCATCTGTAGAAAGATGGAAATATCTACACTGCTATCTCTATAAATATGGAAATATCTACACCGCCATCTCTATAAACATGAAAATATCTACACTGCCATCTCCATAAAGATGGATGTATCTACTCCGCCACGTGTATAAACACGGAAATATCTACACCACCATCTGTGAAAACATGGAAATATCTACACCGCTATCTGTATAAACATGGAAATATCTACACCACCATCTGCATGTCAATGGAAATATCTACGCCGCCATCTGTATAAACATGGAAATATCTACAATGCCATCTGTAGAAAGATGGAAATATCTACAACGCAATCTGTGTAAACCTGGAAATATCTACACAGCCATCTGTATATACATGGAAATATCTACACCGCTATCTATATAATCATAGAAATAACTACACCGCTTTCTGTATAAACATGGAAATATTTACACCGCCATTTACTCATCCATAGAAATATCTGCGCCGCCATCTTTATAAACCTGGAAATATCTACACGGTCATCTGTGTATATATGGAAATATCAACACCGCCATCCGTACAAACATGGAAATATCTGCAATGCTATCTGTATAAACATGGAAATATTTTCACCGCGGTCTGTATAAACATGGAAATATCTACACCGCTATCTGTATAAACATGGAAATATCTACACCGCTATCTCCATAAACATGGAAATATCTACACCATGATCTGTTTAAACATGGAAATATTTACACGGCTATCTGTATAAACATGGAAATATCTACACCGTTATCTGTATAAACATGGAAATATCTACACCGCCATCTGTATAAACATGGAAATATCTACACTGCTATCTCTATAAACATGGAAATATCTACACCGCCATCTGTATAACATGGAAATACCTTCAAAGTCATCTGTATAAACATGGAAATACCTACACAGCCATCTGTATAAACATGGAAATATCTACAGAGCCATCTGTATATACATGGAAATATCTACACCACCATCTGTATAAACATGGAAATATCTACAATGCCATCTGTATACACATGGAAATACCTACACGGCAATCTGTGTATAGATGGAAACATCAACAACGCCATCTGTAAAAACTTGGAAATATCTACACTGCTATCCATATAAACATGGAAATATCTACACTGCGGTCTGTATAAACATGGAAATATCTACACCGGTATCTGTATAAACATGGAAATATCTACACCATGATCTGTATAAACATGGAAATATATACACCGCTATCTGTAAAACATGGAAGTATCTGCACCGCTATCTCTATAGACATGGAAATATCTACAAAGCCATCTGTATAAACATGGAAATACCTACACAGTCATGTGTAGGAACATGGAAATATCTACACTGCCATCTGTATAAACATAGAAATATCTACACAGCCCTCTGTATAAATATGGAGATATCTGCATAGGCATCTGTATAAAAATGGAAATATCTGCACCGCTATCTGTATAAACATATAAATACCTTAACCGCTGTCTGCATAAACATGGAAATATGTACACCGCTACGTATATAAACATGGAAATATCTCCACTGCTGTCTGTATAAACATGGAAATATCTCCACCGTTATCTGTATAAACATGGAAATATCTACAGCGCCATCTCTATAAACATTGAAATATCTACACTGCCATCTGTAAAAACATGGAAATATCTACACAGTCATCTGAATAAACATGGAAATATCTACACCACAATCTGTATAAACATGGAAATACCTACAATACCATCTGTATACACATGGAAATATCTACACAGACATCTGTATAAATATGGAAATATCTACACCGCCATCTGTATAAACATGGAAATATCTACACTGCCATCTGTAGAAAGATGGAAATATCTACACCGCTATCTCTATAAATATGGAAATATCTACACCGCCATCTCTATAAACATGAAAATATCTACACTGCCATCTCCATAAAGATGGAAGTATCTACGCCGCCATGTGTATAAACACGGAAATATCTACACCACCATCTGTGTAAACATGAAAATATCTACACCGCTCTCTGTATAAACATGGAAATATCTACACCGCCATCTGCATGTGCATGGAAATATCTACGCCGCCATCAGTTTAAACATGGATATATCTACACGACCATCTGTGTATAGATGGAAATATCAACACCGCCATCTGTACAAACATGGAAATATCTACACCGCTATTTCTATAAACATGGAAATGTGTGCACTGCCATCTGTAAAAACATGGAAATACCTATGCAGTCATCTGTATAAACATGGAAATATCTACAATGCCATCTGTATACACATGGAAATATCTACACAGCCATCTGTATAAACATGTAAATATCTACACCGCTATCTCTATAAACATGGAAATGTCTACACCGCCATCTCTATAAACATGAAAATATCTACACTGCCATCTCCATAAACATGGAACTAACTACTCCGCCATCTGTATAAACATAGAAACATCTACACCGCCATCTGTGTGAATAAGGAAATATCTACAATGCCATCTGTATAAAGATATAAATAACTACACCGCGAGGTGTATAAACATGGAAATATCTACATCGCTATCTGTATAAACGTGGAAATACCAACACCGGTATCGGTATAAACGTGGAAATATCTACAACGCCATCTATATAAACATGGAAATATCTACACTGCTATGTCTATTAACATGGAAATACCTACACCGCTATCTCTATAAACATGGAAATATCTACACCGCTATCTGTATAAACATGGAAATATCTACACCGCTATCTGTATAAACATGGAAATATCTACACCGCAATCTGTATAAACATGGAAATATCTACACCGCGATCTGTATAAACATGGAAATATCTTCACCACGATCTGTATAAACATGGAAATACCTACACCGCTATCTCTATAAACATGGAAATATCTACACCGCCATCTGTATAAACATGGAAATATCTACAATGCCATCTGTATAAAAATGGAAATATCTACACCGCGATCTGTATAAACATGGAAATATCTACCCCGCGATCTGTATAAACATGGAAATATCTACACCGCTATCTGTATAAACATGGAAATATCTACACAGCTATCTCTATAAACCTGGAAATATCTACACCGCCATCTGTATAAACATGGAAATACCTACAAAGTCATCTGTATAAACATGGAAATATCTACAAAGCCATTTGTATAAACATGGGAATATCTACACAGCCATCTGTATATACATGGAAATATCTACACCGCTATCTGTATAAACATGGTAATATCTACACCGCCATCTATATAAACATGGAAATATCTACATCGCCATCTGTATAAACATGGAAATTTCTACAATGCCATCTGTAGAAAGATGGAAATATCTACACCGCAATCTGTGTAAACATGGAAATATCTGCACCGATAACTGTAAAAACATGCAAATACCTACACCGCTATCTGTATAAACATGAAAATATCTACACCGCGATCTGTATAAACATGGAAATATCTACACCACGTTCTGTATAAACATGGAAATATCCACACCGCGATCTGCATAAACATGGAAATATCTGCACCGCGATCTGTATAAACATGGAAATATCTTCACCACGATCTGTATAAATATGGAAATATCTACACCGCCATCTGTATAAACATGGAAATATCTACACTGCCATCTATAGAAAGATGGAAATATCTACACCGCTATCTCTATAAATATGGAAATATCTACACCGCCATTTCTATAAACATGAAAATACCTACACTGCCATCTCCAAAAAGATGGAAGTATCTACACCGCCATGTGTATAAACACGGAAATATCTACACCACCATCTGTGTAAACATGGAAATATCTACACCGCTCTCTGTATAAACATGGAAATATCTACACCGCCATCTGCATGTCCATGGAAATATCTACGCCGCCATCTGTTTAAACATGGATATATCTACACGACCATCTGTGTATAGATGGAAATATCAACACCGCCATCTGTACAAACATGGAAATATCTACACCGCTATCTCTATAAACATGGAAATGTGTGCACTGCCATCTGTAAAAACATGGAAATACCTATGCAGTCATCTGTATAAACATGGAAATATCTACAATGCCATCTGTATACACATGGAAATATCTACACAGCCATCTGTATAAACATGTAAATATCTACACCGCTATCTCTATAAACATGGAAATATCTACACCGCCATCTCTATAAACATGGAAATATCTACAATGCCATCTGTATAAACATGGAAATATCTACACCGCGATCTGTATAAACATGGAAATATCTACACCGCGATCTGTATAAACATGGAAATATCTACACCGCTATCTGTATAAACATGGAAATATCTACACAGCTATCTCTATAAACATGGAAATATCTACACCGCCATCTGTATAAACATGGAAATACCTACAAAGTCATCTGTATGAACATGGAAATAACTACAAAGCCATCTGTATAAACATGGAAATGTCTACAAAGCCATCTGTATATACATGGAAATATCTACACCGCTATCTGAATAAACATGGAAATAACTACACCGCTATTTGTATAAACAAGGAAATATCCACACCGTGATCTGTATAAACATGGCAATATTTACACCGCTATCTGTATAAACATGGAAATTTCTACACCGTTATCTGTATAAATATGGAAATATCTACACCGCTATCTGTATAAACATGGAAAAATCTACACCGCCATCTGTATAAACATGGAAATACCTATACAGTCATCTGTGTAAACATGGAATTATCTACACCAGCATCTGTATAAACATGGAAAAATCTACAATGCCATCTGTATACACATGGAAATACCTACACGGCAATCTGTGTATAGATGGAAACATCAACACCGCCATGTGTAAAAACTTGGAAATATCTACACTGCTATCCCTATAAACATGGAAATATCTACACTGCGGTCTGTATAAACATGGAAATATCTACACCGTTATCTGTATAAACATGGAGATATCTACACCATGATCTGTATAAACATGGAAATATATACACCGCTATCTGTATAAACATGGAAATATCTGCACCGCTATCTCTATAGACATGGAAATATCTACAAAGCCATCTGTATAAACATGGAAATACCTACACCGCTATCTGTATAAACATGAAAATATCTACACCGTGATCTGTATAAACATGGAAATATCTACACCGCGATCGGTATAAACATGGAAATATCCACACCGCGATCTGTATAAACATGGAAATATCTACACCGCGATCTGTATAAACATGGAAATATCTTCACCACGATCTGTATAAACATGGAAATATCTACACCGCGATCTGTATAAACATGGAAATATCTACACCGCCATCTGTATAAACATGGAAATATCTACAATGCCATCTGTATAAACATGGAAATATCTACACCGCGATCTGTATAAACATGGAAATATCTACACCGCGATCTGTATAAACATGGAAATATCTACACTGCTATCTGTATAAACATGGAAATATCTACACAGCTATCTCTATAAACATGGAAATATCTACACTGCCATCTGTATAAACATGGAAATACCTACAATACCATCTGTATACACATGGAAATATCTACACAGACATCTGTATAAATATGGAAATATCTACACCGCCATCTGTATAAACATGGAAATACCTACACTGCCATCTGTGTCCATGGAAATATCTACGCCGCCATCTGTTTAAACATGGATATATCTACACGACCATCTGTGTATAGATGGAAATATCAACACCGCCATCTGTACAAACATGGAAATATCTACACCGCTATCTCTATAAACATGGAAATGTGTGCACTGCCATCTGTAAAAACATGGAAATACCTATGCAGTCATCTGTATAAACATGGAAATATCTACAATGCCATCTATATACACATGGAAATATCTACACAGCCATCTGTATAAACATGTAAATATCTACACTGCTATCTCTATAAACATGGAAATATCTACACCGCCATCTCTATAAACATGAAAATATCTACACTGCCTTCTCCATAAACATGGAACTAACTACTCCGCCATCTGTATAAACATGGAAACATCTACACCGCCATCTGTGTGAATAAGGAAATATCTACAATGCCATCTGTATAAAGATATAAAAATCTGCACCGCGAGCTGTACAAACATGGAAATATCTACATCGCTATCTGTATGAACGTGGAAATACCAACACCGCTATCGGTATAAACATGGAAATATCTACAACACTATCTATATAAACTTGGAAATATCTACACCGCTATGTCTATAAACATGGAAATACCTACACCGCTATCTCTATAAACATGGAAATATCTACACCGCTATCTGTATAAACATGGAAATATCTACACCGCTATCTGTATAAACATGGAAATATCTACACCGCGATCTGTATAAACATGGAAATATCTACACCGCGATCTGTATAAACATGGAAATATCTACACCGCTATCTGTATAAACATGGAAATATCTACACCGCTATCTGTATAAATATGGAAATATCTACACAGCTATCTCTATAACCATGGAAATATCTACACCGCCATCTGTATAAACATGGAAATACCTACAATGTCATCTGTATAAACATGGAAATATCTACACCGCGATCTGTATAAACATGGAAATATCTACACCGCGATCTGTATAAACATGGAAATATCTACACCGTGATCTGTATAAACATGGAAATATCTACACCGCTATCTGTATAACTATGGAAATATCTACACAGCTATCTCTATAAACATGGAAATATCTACACCGCCATCTGTATAAACATGGAAATTTCTACACCGTTATCTGTATAAATATGGAAATATCTGCACCGCTAACTCTATAAACATGGAAATATCTACACCGCCATCTGTATAAACATGGAAATACCTATACAGTCATCTGTGTAAACATGGAATTATCTACACCAGCATCTGTATAAACATGGAAAAATCTACAATGCCATCTGTATACACATGGAAATACCTACACGGCAATCTGTGTATAGATGGAAACATCAACACCGCCATGTGTAAAAACTTGGAAATATCTACACTGCTATCCCTATAAACATGGAAATATCTACACTGCGGTCTGTATAAACATGGAAATATCTACACCGTTATCTGTATAAACATGGAGATATCTACACCATGATCTGTATAAACATGGAAATATATACACCGCTATCTGTATAAACATGGAAATATCTGCACCGCTATCTCTATAGACATGGAAATATCTACAAAGCCATCTGTATAAACATGGAAATACCTACACCGCTATCTGTATAAACATGAAAATATCTACACCGTGATCTGTATAAACATGGAAATATCTACACCGCGATCGGTATAAACATGGAAATATCCACACCGCGATCTGTATAAACATGGAAATATCTACACCGCGATCTGTATAAACATGGAAATATCTTCACCACGATCTGTATAAACATGGAAATATCTACACCGCGATCTGTATAAACATGGAAATATCTACACCGCCATCTGTATAAACATGGAAATATCTACAATGCCATCTGTATAAACATGGAAATATCTACACCGCGATCTGTATAAACATGGAAATATCTACACCGCGATCTGTATAAACATGGAAATATCTACACTGCTATCTGTATAAACATGGAAATATCTACACAGCTATCTCTATAAACATGGAAATATCTACACTGCCATCTGTATAAACATGGAAATACCTACAATACCATCTGTATACACATGGAAATATCTACACAGACATCTGTATAAATATGGAAATATCTACACCGCCATCTGTATAAACATGGAAATACCTACACTGCCATCTGTGTCCATGGAAATATCTACGCCGCCATCTGTTTAAACATGGATATATCTACACGACCATCTGTGTATAGATGGAAATATCAACACCGCCATCTGTACAAACATGGAAATATCTACACCGCTATCTCTATAAACATGGAAATGTGTGCACTGCCATCTGTAAAAACATGGAAATACCTATGCAGTCATCTGTATAAACATGGAAATATCTACAATGCCATCTATATACACATGGAAATATCTACACAGCCATCTGTATAAACATGTAAATATCTACACTGCTATCTCTATAAACATGGAAATATCTACACCGCCATCTCTATAAACATGAAAATATCTACACTGCCTTCTCCATAAACATGGAACTAACTACTCCGCCATCTGTATAAACATGGAAACATCTACACCGCCATCTGTGTGAATAAGGAAATATCTACAATGCCATCTGTATAAAGATATAAAAATCTGCACCGCGAGCTGTACAAACATGGAAATATCTACATCGCTATCTGTATGAACGTGGAAATACCAACACCGCTATCGGTATAAACATGGAAATATCTACAACACTATCTATATAAACTTGGAAATATCTACACCGCTATGTCTATAAACATGGAAATACCTACACCGCTATCTCTATAAACATGGAAATATCTACACCGCTATCTGTATAAACATGGAAATATCTACACCGCTATCTGTATAAACATGGAAATATCTACACCGCGATCTGTATAAACATGGAAATATCTACACCGCGATCTGTATAAACATGGAAATATCTACACCGCTATCTGTATAAACATGGAAATATCTACACCGCTATCTGTATAAATATGGAAATATCTACACAGCTATCTCTATAACCATGGAAATATCTACACCGCCATCTGTATAAACATGGAAATACCTACAATGTCATCTGTATAAACATGGAAATATCTACACCGCGATCTGTATAAACATGGAAATATCTACACCGCGATCTGTATAAACATGGAAATATCTACACCGTGATCTGTATAAACATGGAAATATCTACACCGCTATCTGTATAACTATGGAAATATCTACACAGCTATCTCTATAAACATGGAAATATCTACACCGCCATCTGTATAAACATGGAAATTTCTACACCGTTATCTGTATAAATATGGAAATATCTGCACCGCTAACTCTATAAACATGGAAATATCTACACCGCCATCTGTATAAACATGGAAATACCTATACAGTCATCTGTGTAAACATGGAAATATCCACACCGCCATCTGTATAAACATGGAAATACCTATACAGTCATCTGTGTAAACATGGAAATATCTACACCACCATCTGTGTAAACATGGAAATATCTACACCGCTCTCTGTATAAACATGGAAATATCTACACCGCCATCTGAATGTCCATGGAAATATCTACGCCGCCATCTGTTTAAACATGGATATATATACACGACCATCTGTGTATAGATGGAAATATCAACACCGCCATCTGTACAAACATGGAAATATCTACACCGCTATCTCTATAAACATGGAAATGTGTGCACTGCCATCTGTAAAAACATGGAAATACCTATACAGTCATCTGTATAAACATGGAAATATCTACAATGCCATCTGTATACACATGGAAATATCTACACAGCCATCTGTATAAACATGTAAATATCTACACTGCTATCTCTATAAACATGGAAATATCTACACCGCCATCTCTATAAACATGAAAATATCTACACTGCCATCTCCATAAACATGGAACTAACTACTCCGCCATCTCTATAAACATGGAAACATCTACACCGCCATCTGTGTGAATAAGGAAATATCTACAATGCCATCTGTATAAAGATATAAATATCTGCACCGCGAGCTGTATAAACATGGAAATATCTACATCGCTATCTGTATAAACGTGGAAATACCAACACCGCTATCGGTATAAACATGGAAATATCTACAACACGATCTATATAAACTTGGAAATATCTACACCGCTATGTCTATAAACATGGAAATACCTACACCGCTATCTCTATAAACATGGAAATATCTACACCGCTATCTGTATAAACATGGAAATATCTACACCGCTATCTGTATAAACATGGAAATATCAACACCGCGATCTGTATAAACATGGAAATATCTTCACCACGATCTGTATAAACATGGAAATACCTACACCACTATCTCTATAAACATGGAAATATCTACACCGCCATCTGTATAAACATGGAAATATCTACAATGCCATCTGTATAAACATAGAAATATCTACACCGCCATCAGTATAAACATGGAAATATCTACACCGCGATCTGTATAAACATGGAAATATCTACACCGCGATCTGTATAAACATGGAAATATCTACACCGCTATCTGTATAAACATGGAAATATCTACACAGCTATCTCTATAAACATGGAAATATCTACACCGCCATCTGTATAAACATGGAAATACCTACAAAGTCATCTGTATAAACATGGAAATACCTACAAAGCCATCTGTATAAACATGGAAATATCTACACAGCCATCTGTATATACATGGAAATATCTACACCGCTATCTGTATAAACATGGTAATATCTACACCGCCATCTATATAAACATGGAAATATCTACAAAGCCATCTGTATAAACATGGAAATATCTACAATGCCATCTGTAGAAAGATGGAAGTATCTACACCGCAATCTGTGTAAACATGGAAATATCTACACCGATATCTGTAAAAACATGGAAATACCTACACCGCTAACTGTATAAACATGAAAATATCTACACCGTGATCTGTATAAACATGGAAATATCTACACCGTGATCTGTATAAACATGGAAATATCCACACCGCGATCTGTATAAACATGGAAATATCTACAACGCGATCTGTATAAACATGGAAATATCTTCACCACGATCTGTATAAACATGGAACTATCTATACCGCTATCTGTATAAACATGGAAATATCTACACCGCCATCTGAATAAACATGGAAATATCTACAATGTCATCTGTATAAACATGGAAATATCTACACCGCGATCTGTATAAACATGGAAATATCTACACCGCGATCTGTATAAACATGGAAATATCTACACCTCTATCTGTATAAACATGGGAATATCTACAGAGCTATATCTATAAACATGGAAATATCTACACCGCCATCTGTATAAACATGGAAATACCTACAAAGTCATCTGTATAAACATGGAAACATCTACAAAGCCATCTGTATAAACATGGAAATATCTACACAGCCATCAGTATATACATGGAAATATATACACCGCTATCTGTATAAACATGGTAATATCTACACCGCCATCTATATAATCATGGAAATATCTACACCGCCATCTGTATAAACATGGAAAAATCTACAATGCCATCTGTAGTAAGATGGAAATATCTACACCGCAATCTGTGTAAACATGGAAATATCTACACCGATATCTGTAAAAACATGGAAATATCTACACCGCTATCTGTATTAACATGGAAATATCTACACCGCGATCTGTATAAACATGGAAATATCTACACCGCGATCTCTATAAACATGGAAATATCTACACCGCTATCTGTATAAACATGGAAATGTCTACACTGCCATCTGTAGAAAGATGGAAATATCTACACCGCTATCTCTATAAATATGGAAATATCTACACCGCCATCTCTATAAACATGAAAATATCTACAACGCCATCTCCATAAAGATGGAAGTATCTACACCGCCATGTGTATAAACATGGAAATACCTACACCGCTATCTCTATAAACATGGAAATAACTACGCAGCTATCTCTATAAACATGGAAATATCTACACCGCCATCTGTATAAACATGGAAATACCTACAAAGTCATCTGTATAAACATGGAAATATCTACAAAGCCATCTGTATAAACATGGAAATATCTACACCGCCATCTGTATATACATGGAAATATCTACACCGCTATCTGTATAAACATGGTAATATCTACACCGCCATCTATATAAACATGGAAATATCTACACCGCCATCTGTATAAACATGGAAATATCTACAATGCCGTCTGTAGAAAGATGGAATTATCTACACCGCAATCTGTGTAAACATGGAAATATCTACACCGATATCTGTAAAAACATGGAAATACCTACACCGCTATCTGTATAAACATGAAAATATCTACACCGCGATCTGTATAAACATGCAAATATCTACACCGCGATCTGTATAAACATGGAATTATCCACACCGCGATCTGTATAAACATGGAAATATCTACACCGCGATCTGTATAAACATGGAAATACCTTCACCGCGATCTGTATAAACATGGAAATATCTACACCGCTATCTGTATAAACATGGAAATATCTACACCGCCATCTGTATAAACATGGAAATATCTACAATGCCATCTGTATAAACATGGAAATATCTACACCGCAGTCTGTATAAACATGGAAGTATCTACACCGCGATCTGTATAAACATGGAAATATCTACACCGCTATCTGTGTAAACATGGAAATATCTACACATCTATCTCTATAAACATGGAAATATCTACACCGCCATCTGTATAAACATGGAAATACCTACAAAGTCATCTGTATAAACATGGAAATAACTACAAAGCCATCTGTATAAACATGGAAATATCTACACAGCCATCTGTATATACATGGAAATATCTACACCGTTATCTGTATAAACATGGAAATATCTACTCCGCTCTCTGTATAAACATGGAAATATCTACACAGCTATCTGTATAAACATGGAAATATCTACACCGCCATCTGTATAAACATGGAAATATCTACAATGCCATCTGTATAAACATGGAAATATCTACACCGCGATCTGAATAAACATGGAAATATCTACACCGCGATCTGTATAAACATGGAAATATCTACACCGCCATCTGTATAAACATGGAAATATCTACACAGCTATCTCTATAAACATGGAAATATCTACACCGCCATCTGTATAAACATGGAAATACCTACAAAGTCATCTGTATAAACATGGAAACATCTACAAAGCCATCTGTATAAACATGGAAATATCTACACAGCCATCAGTATATACATGGAAATATCTACACCGCTATCTGTATAAACATGGTAATATCTACACCGCCATCTATATAATCATTGAAATATCTACACCGCCATCTGTATAAACATGGAAACATCTACAATGCCATCTGTAGTAAGATGGAAATATCTACACTGCAATCTGTGTAAACATGGAAATATCTACACCGATATTTGTAAAAACATGGAAGTATCTACACCGCTATCTGTATTAACATGGAAATATCTACACCGCGATCTGTATTAACATGGAAATATCTACACCGCGATCTGTATAAACATGGAAATATCTACACCGCGATCTGTATAAACATGGAAATATCTACACCGCTATCTGTATAAACATGGAAATATCTACACCGCTATCTGTATAAATATGGAAATATCTACACAGCTATCTCTATAAACATGGAAATATCTACCCCGCCATCTGTATAAACATGGAAATACCTACAAAGTCATCTCTATAAACATGGAAATAACTACAAAGCCATCTGTATAAACATGGAAATATCTACACAGCCATCTGTATATACATGGAAATATCTACACCGCTATCGGTATAAACATGGAAATAACTACACCGCTATTTGTATAAACAAGGAAATATCTACACCATGATCTGCGTAAACATGGCAATATTTACACCGGTATCTGTATAAACATGGAAATTTCTACACCGTTATCTGTATAAATATTGAAATATCTACACCGCTATCTCTATAAACATGGAAATATCTACACCGCCATCTGTATAAACATGTTAATACCTATACAGTCATCTGTGTAAACATGGAAATATCTACACCACCATCTGTATAAACATGGAAATATCTACACCGCGATCTGTATAAACATGGAAATAACTTCACCACGATCTGTATAAACATGGAAATACCTACACCGCTATCTCTATAAACATGGAAATATCTACACCGCCATCTGTATAAACATGGAAATATCTACAATGCCATCTGTATAAAAATGGAAATATCTACACCGTGATCTGTATAAACATGGAAATATCTACACCGCGATCTGTATAAACATGGAAATATCTACACCGCTATCTGTATAAACATGGAAATATCTACACAGCTATCTCTATAAACATGGAAATATCTACACCGCCATCTGTTTAAACATGGAAATACCTACAAAGTCATCTGTATAAACATGGAAATATCTACAAAGCCATCTGTATAAACATGGGAATATCTACACAGCCATCTGTATATACATGGAAATATCTACACCGCTATCTGTATAAACATGGTAATATCTACACCGCCATCTATATAAACATGGAAATATCTACACCGCAATCTGTGTAAACATGGAAATATCTGCACCGATATCTGTAAAAACATGCAAATACCTACACCGCTATCTGTATAAACATGAAAATAGCTACACCGCGATCTGTATAAACATGGAAATATCTACACCGCGATCTGTATAAACATGGAAATATCCACACCGCGATCTGTATAAACATGGAAATATCTACACCGCGATCTGTATAAACATGGAAATACCTTCACCACGATCTGTATAAAGATGGAAATATCTGCACCGCTATCTGTATAAACATGGAAATATCTACACCGCCATCTGTATAAACATGGAAATATCTACAATGCCATCTGTATAAACATGGAAATATATACACCGCGATCTGTATAAACATGGAAATATCTACACCGCTATCTGTATTAACATGGAAATATCTACACCGCGATCTGTATAAACATGGAAATATCTACACCGCGATCTGTATAAACATGGAAATATCTACACCGCGATCTGTATAAACATGGAAATATCTACACCGCTATCTGTATAAATATGGAAATATCTACACAGCTATCTCTATAAACATGGAAATATCTACCCCGCCATCTGTATAAACATGGAAATACCTACAAAGTCATCACTATAAACATGGAAATAACTACAAACCTATCTGTATAAACATGGAAATATCTACACAGCCATCTGTATATACATGGAAATATCTACACCGCTATCGGTATAAACATGGAAATAACTACACCGCTATTTGTATAAACAAGGAAATATCTACACCATGATCTGCGGAAACATGGCAATATTTACACCGGTATCTGTATAAACATGGAAATTTCTACACCGTTATCTGTATAAATATGGAAATATCTACACCGCTATCTCTATAAACATGGAAATATCTACACCGCCATCTGTATAAACATGGAAATACCTATACAGTCATCTGTGTAAACATGGAAATATCTACACCACCATCTGTATAAACATGGAAATATCTACAATGCCATCTGTATACACATGGAAATACCTACACCGCAATCTGTGTATAGATGGAAACATGAACACAGCCATCTGTAAAAACTTGGAAATATCTACACTGCTATCCCTATAAACATGGAAATATCTACACTGCGGTCCGTATAAACATGGAAATATCTACACCGGTATCTGTATAAACATGGAAATATCTACACCATGATCTGTATAAACATGGAAATATATACACCGCTATCTGTAAAACATGGAAGTATCTGCACCGCTATCTCTATAGACATGGAAATATCTACAAAGCCATCTGTATAAACATGGAAATACCTACACAGTCATGTGTAGGAACATGGAAATATCTACACTGCCATCTGTATAAACATAGAAATATCTACACAGCCCTCTGTATAAATATGGAGATATCTGCATAGGCATCTGTATAAACATGGAAATATCTGCACCGCTATCTGTATAAACATGGAAATACCTTCACCGCTGTCTCTATAAACATGGAAATATGTACACCGCTATGTATATAAACATGGAAATATCTCCACTGCTGTCTGTATAAACATGGAAATATCTCCACCGTTATCTGTATAAACATGGAAATATCTACAGCGCCATCTGTATAAACATTGAAATATCTACACTGCCATCTGTAAAAACATGGAAATATCTACACAGTCATCTGAATAAACATGGAAATATCTACACCACAATCTGTATAAACATGGAAATACCTACAATACCATCTGTATACACATGGAAATATCTACACAGACATCTGTATAAATATGGAAATATCTACACCGCCATCTGTATAAACATGGAAATATCTACACTGCCATCTGTAGAAAGATGGAAATATCTACACCGCTATCTCTATAAATATGGAAATATCTACACCGCCATCTCCATAAAGATGGAAGTGTCTACACCGCCATGTGTATAAACACGGAAATATCTACGCCACCATCTGTGTAAACATGGAAATATCTACACCGCTCTCTGTATAAACATGGAAATATCTACACCGCCATCTGCATGTCCATGGAAATAACTACGACGCCATCTGTTTAAACATGGATATATCTACACGACCATCTGGGTATAGATGGAAATATCAACACCGCCATCTGTACAAACATGGAAATATCTACACCGCTATCTCTATAAACATGGAAATGTGTGCACTGCCATCTGTAAAAACATGGAAAAACCTATACAGTCATCTGTATAAACATGGAAATATCTACAATGCCATCTGTATACACATGGAAATATCTACACAGCCATCTGTATAAACATGTAAATATCTACACTGCTATCTCTATAAACATGGAAATATCTACACCGCCATCTCTATAAACATGAAAATATCTACACTGCCATCTCCATAAACATGGAACTAACTACTCCGCCATCTGTATAAACATGGAAACATCTACACCGCCATCTGTGTGAATAAGGAAATATCTACAATGCCATCTGTATAAAGATATAAATATCTGCACCGCGAGCTGTATAAACATGGAAATATCTACATCGCTATCTGTATAAACGTGGAAATACCAACACCGCTATCGGTATAAACATGGAAATATCTACAACACGATCTATATAAACTTGGAAATATCTACACCGCTATGTCTATAAACATGGAAATACCTACACCGCTATCTCTATAAACATGGAAATATCTACACCGCTATCTGTATAAACATGGAAATATCTACACCGCTATCTGTATAAACATGGAAATATCAACACCGCGATCTGTATAAACATGGAAATATCTTCACCACGATCTGTATAAACATGGAAATACCTACACCGCTATCTCTATAAACATGGAAATATCTACACCGCCATCTGTATAAACATGGAAATATCTACAATGCCATCTGTATAAACATAGAAATATCTACACCGCGATCAGTATAAACATGGAAATATCTACACCGCGATCTGTATAAACAGGGAAATATCTACACCGCGATCTGTATAAACATGGAAATATCTACACCGCTATCTGTATAAACATGGAAATATCTACACAGCTATCTCTATAAACAAGGAAATATCTACACCGCCATCTGTATAAACATGGAAATACCTACAAAGTCATCTGTATAAACATGGAAATACCTACAAAGCCATCTGTATAAACATGGAAATATCTACACAGCCATCTGTATATACATGGAAATATCTACACCTCTATCTCTATAAACATGGTAATATCTACACCGCCATCTATATAAACATGGAAATATCTACAAAGCCATCTGTATAAACATGGAAATATCTACAATGCCATCTGTAGAAAGATGGAAGTATCTACACCGCAATCTGTGTAAACATGGAAATATCTACACCGATATCTGTAAAAACATGGAAATACCTACACCGCTATCTGTATAAACATGAAAATATCTACACCGTGATCTGTATAAACATGGAAATATCTACACCGTGATCTGTATAAACATGGAAATATCCACACCGCGATCTGTATAAACATGGAAATATCTACACCGCGATCTGTATAAACATGGAAATATCTTCACCACGATCTGTATAAACATGGAACTATCTACACCGCTATCTGTATAAACATGGAAATATCTACACCGCCATCTGAATAAACATGGAAATATCTACAATGTCATCTGTATAAACATGGAAATATCTACACCGCGATCTGTATAAACATGGAAATATCTACACCGCGATCTGTATAAACATGGAAATATCTACACCTCTATCTGTATAAACATGGGAATATCTACAGAGCTATATCTATAAACATGGAAATATCTACACCGCCATCTGTATAAACATGGAAATACCTACAAAGTCATCTGTATAAACATGGAAACATCTACAAAGCCATCTGTATAAACATGGAAATATCTACACAGCCATCAGTATATACATGGAAATATATACACCGCTATCTGTATAAACATGGTAATATCTACACCGCCATCTATATAATCATGGAAATATCTACACCGCCATCTGTATAAACATGGAAAAATCTACAATGCCATCTGTAGTAAGATGGAAATATCTACACCGCAATCTGTGTAAACATGGAAATATCTACACCGATATCTGTAAAAACATGGAAATATCTACACCGCTATCTGTATTAACATGGAAATATCTACACCGCGATCTGTATAAACATGGAAATATCTACACCGCGATCTCTATAAACATGGAAATATCTACACCGCTATCTGTATAAACATGGAAATGTCTACACTGCCATCTGTAGAAAGATGGAAATATCTACACCGCTATCTCTATAAATATGGAAATATCTACACCGCCATCTCTATAAACATGAAAATATCTACAACGCCATCTCCATAAAGATGGAAGTATCTACACCGCCATGTGTATAAACATGGAAATACCTACACCGCTATCTCTATAAACATGGAAATATCTACACCGCTATCTGTATAAACATGGAAATATCTACACCGCTATCTGTATAAACATGGAAATACCTACACCGCGATCTGTGTAAACATGGAAATATCTGCACCGCGATCTGTATAAACATGGAAATATCTTCACCACGATCTGTATAAACATGGAAATACCTACACCGCTATCTCTATAAACATGGAAATATCTACACCGCCATCTGTATAAACATGGAAATATCTACAATGCCATCTGTATAAACATGGAAATATCTACACCACGATCCATATAAACATGGAAATATCTACACCGCGATCTGTATAAACATGGAAATATCTACACCGTTTTCTGTATAAACATGGAAATAACTACGCAGCTATCTCTATAAACATGGAAATATCTACACCGCCATCTGTATAAACATGGAAATACCTACAAAGTCATCTGTATAAACATGGAAATATCTACAAAGCCATCTGTATAAACATGGAAATATCTACACCGCCATCTGTATATACATGGAAATATCTACACCGCTATCTGTATAAACATGGTAATATCTACACCGCCATCTATATAAACATGGAAATATCTACACCGCCATCTGTATAAACATGGAAATATCTACAATGCCGTCTGTAGAAAGATGGAATTATCTACACCGCAATCTGTGTAAACATGGAAATATCTACACCGATATCTGTAAAAACATGGAAATACCTACACCGCTATCTGTATAAACATGAAAATATCTACACCGCGATCTGTATAAACATGCAAATATCTACACCGCGATCTGTATAAACATGGAATTATCCACACCGCGATCTGTATAAACATGGAAATATCTACACCGCGATCTGTATAAACATGGAAATACCTTCACCGCGATCTGTATAAACATGGAAATATCTACACCGCTATCTGTATAAACATGGAAATATCTACACCGCCATCTGTATAAACATGGAAATATCTACAATGCCATCTGTATAAACATGGAAATATCTACACCGCGATCTGTATAAACATGGAAGTATCTACACCGCGATCTGTATAAACATGGAAATATCTACACCGCTATCTGTGTAAACATGGAAATATCTACACATCTATCTCTATAAACATGGAAATATCTACACCGCCATCTGTATAAACATGGAAATACCTACAAAGTCATCTGTATAAACATGGAAATAACTACAAAGCCATCTGTATAAACATGGAAATATCTACACAGCCATCTGTATATACATGGAAATATCTACACCGTTATCTGTATAAACATGGAAATATCTACTCCGCTCTCTGTATAAACATGGAAATATCTACACAGCTATCTGTATAAACATGGAAATATCTACACCGCCATCTGTATAAACATGGAAATATCTACAATGCCATCTGTATAAACATGGAAATATCTACACCGCGATCTGAATAAACATGGAAATATCTACACCGCGATCTGTATAAACATGGAAATATCTACACCGCCATCTGTATAAACATGGAATTATCTACACAGCTATCTCTATAAACATGGAAATATCTACACCGCCATCTGTATAAACATGGAAATACCTACAAAGTCATCTGTATAAACATGGAAACATCTACAAAGCCATCTGTATAAACATGGAAATATCTACACAGCCATCAGTATATACATGGAAATATCTACACCGCTATCTGTATAAACATGGTAATATCTACACCGCCATCTATATAATCATTGAAATATCTACACCGCCATCTGTATAAACATGGAAACATCTACAATGCCATCTGTAGTAAGATGGAAATATCTACACCGCAATCTGTGTAAACATGGAAATATCTACACCGATATTTGTAAAAACATGGAAGTATCTACACCGCTATCTGTATTAACATGGAAATATCTACACCGCGATCTGTATTAACATGGAAATATCTACACCGCGATCTGTATAAACATGGAAATATCTACACCGCTATCTGTATAAACATGGAAATATCTACACCGCTATCTGTATAAACATGGAAATATCTACACCGCTATCTGTATAAATATGGAAATATCTACACAGCTATCTCTATAAACATGGAAATATCTACCCCGCCATCTGTATAAACATGGAAATACCTACAAAGTCATCTCTATAAACATGGAAATAACTACAAAGCCATCTGTATAAACATGGAAATATCTACACAGCCATCTGTATATACATGGAAATATCTACACCGCTATCGGTATAAACATGGAAATAACTACACCGCTATTTGTATAAACAAGGAAATATCTACACCATGATCTGCGTAAACATGGCAATATTTACACCGGTATCTGTATAAACATGGAAATTTCTACACCGTTATCTGTATAAATATGGAAATATCTACACCGCTATCTCTATAAACATGGAAATATCTACACCGCCATCTGTATAAACATGTTAATACCTATACAGTCATCTGTGTAAACATGGAAATATCTACACCACCATCTGTATAAACATGGAAATATCTACAATGCCATCTGTATACACATGGAAATACCTACACGGCAATCTGTGTATAGAAGGAAACATGAACACAGCCATCTGTAAAAACTTGGAAATATCTACACTGCTATCCCTATAAACATGGAAATATCTACACTGCGGTCTGTATAAACATGGAAATATCTACACCGGTATCTGTATAAACATGGAAATATCTACACCATGATCTGTATAAACATGGAAATATATACACCGCTATCTGTAAAACATGGAAGTATCTGCACCGCTATCTCTATAGACATGGAAATATCTACAAAGCCATCTGTATAAACATGGAAATACCTACACAGTCATGTGTAGGAACATGGAAATATCTACACTGCCATCTGTATAAACATAGAAATATCTACACAGCCCTCTGTATAAATATGGAGATATCTGCATAGGCATCTGTATAAACATGGAAATATCTGCACCGCTATCTGTATAAACATGGAAATACCTTCACCGCTGTCTCTATAAACATGGAAATATGTACACCGCTATGTATATAAACATGGAAATATCTCCACTGCTGTCTGTATAAACATGGAAATATCTCCACCGTTATCTGTATAAACATGGAAATATCTACAGCGCCATCTCTATAAACATTGAAATATCTACACTGCCATCTGTAAAAACATGGAAATATCTACACAGTCATCTGAATAAACATGGAAATATCTACACCACAATCTGTATAAACATGGAAATACCTACAATACCATCTGTATACACATGGAAATATCTACACAGACATCTGTATAAATATGGAAATATCTACACCGCCATCTGTATAAACATGGAAATATCTACACTGCCATCTGTAGAAAGATGGAAATATCTACACCGCTATCTCTATAAATATGGAAATATCTACACCGCCATCTCTATAAACATGAAAATATCTACACTGATATCTCCATAAAGATGGAAGTGTCTACACCGCCATGTGTATAAACACGGAAATATCTACGCCACCATTTGTGTAAACATGGAAATATCTACACCGCTCTCTGTATAAACATGGAAATATCTACACCGCCATCTGCATGTCCATGGAAATAACTACGACGCCATCTGTTTAAACATGGATATATCTACACGACCATCTGTGTATAGATGGAAATATCAACACCGCCATCTGTACAAACATGGAAATATCTACACCGCTATCTCTATAAACATGGAAATGTGTGCACTGCCATCTGTAAAAACATGGAAAAACCTATACAGTCATCTGTATAAACATGGAAATATCTACAATGCCATCTGTATACACATGGAAATATCTACACAGCCATCTGTATAAACATGTAAATATCTACACTGCTATCTCTATAAACATGGAAATATCTACACCGCCATCTCTATAAACATGAAAATATCTACACTGCCATCTCCATAAACATGGAACTAACTACTCCGCCATCTGTATAAACATGGAAACATCTACACCGCCATCTGTGTGAATAAGGAAATATCTACAATGCCATCTGTATAAAGATATAAATATCTGCACCGCGAGCTGTATAAACATGGAAATATCTACATCGCTATCTGTATAAACGTGGAAATACCAACACCGCTATCGGTATAAACATGGAAATATCTACAACACGATCTATATAAACTTGGAAATATCTACACCGCTATGTCTATAAACATGGAAATACCTACACCGCTATCTCTATAAACATGGAAATATCTACACCGCTATCTGTATAAACATGGAAATATCAACACCGCGATCTGTATAAACATGGAAATATCTTCACCACGATCTGTATAAACATGGAAATACCTACACCGCTATCTCTATAAACATGGAAATATCTACACCGCCATCTGTATAAACATGGAAATATCTACAATGCCATCTGTATAAACATAGAAATATCTACACCGCGATCAGTATAAACATGGAAATATCTACACCGCGATCTGTATAAACATGGAAATATCTACACCGCGATCTGTATAAACATGGAAATATCTACACCGCTATCTGTATAAACATGGAAATATCTACACAGCTATCTCTATAAACATGGAAATATCTACACCGCCATCTGTATAAACATGGAAATACCTACAAAGTCATCTGTATAAACATGGAAATACCTACAAAGCCATCTGTATAAACATGGAAATATCTACACAGCCATCTGTATATACATGGAAATATCTACACCGCTATCTGTATAAACATGGTAATATCTACACCGCCATCTATATAAACATGGAAATATCTACAAAGCCATCTGTATAAACATGGAAATATCTACAATGCCATCTGTAGAAAGATGGAAGTATCTACACCGCAATCTGTGTAAACATGGAAATATCTACACCGATATCTGTAAAAACATGGAAATACCTACACCGCTATCTGTATAAACATGAAAATATCTACACCGTGATCTGTATAAACATGGAAATATCTACACCGTGATCTGTATAAACATGGAAATATCCACACCGCGATCTGTATAAACATGGAAATATCTACACCGCGATCTGTATAAACATGGAAATATCTTCACCACGATCTGTATAAACATGGAACTATCTACACCGCTATCTGTATAAACATGGAAATATCTACACCGCCATCTGAATAAACATGGAAATATCTACAATGCCATCTGTATAAACATGGAAATATCTACACCGCGATCTGTATAAACATGGAAATATCTACAATGCCATCTGTATAAACATGGAAATATCTACACCGCGATCTGTATAAACATGGAAATATCTACACCGCGATCTGTATAAACATGGAAATATCTACACCTCTATCTGTATAAACATGGGAATATCTACAGAGCTATCTCTATAAACATGGAAATATCTACACCGCCATCTGTATAAACATGGAAATACCTACAAAGTCATCTGTATAAACATGGAAACATCTACAAAGCCATCTGTATAAACATGGAAATATCTACACAGCCATCAGTATATACATGGAAATATATACACCGCTATCTGTATAAACATGGTAATATCTACACCGCCATCTATATAATCATGGAAATATCTACACCGCCATCTGTATAAACATGGAAACATCTACAATGCCATCTGTAGTAAGATGGAAATATCTACACCGCAATCTGTGTAAACATGGAAATATCTACACCGATATCTGTAAAAACATGGAAATATCTACACCGCTATCTGTATTAACATGGAAATATCTACACCGCGATCTGTATAAACATGGAAATATCTACACCGCGATCTCTATAAACATGGAAATATCTACACCGCTATCTGTATAAACATGGAAATGTCCACACTGCCATCTGTAGAAAGATGGAAATATCTACACCGCTATCTCTATAAATATGGAAATATCTACACCGCCATCTCTATAAACATGAAAATATCTACAACGCCATCTCCATAAAGATGGAAGTATCTACACCGCCATGAGTATAAACATGGAAATACCTACACCGCTATCTCTATAAACATGGAAATATCTACACCGCTATCTGTATAAACATGGAAATATCTACACCGCTATCTGTATAAACATGGAAATACCTACACCGCGATCTGTGTAAACATGGAAATATCTACACCGCGATCTGTATAAACATGGAAATATCTTCACCACGATCTGTATAAACATGGAAATACCTACACCGCTATCTCTATAAACATGGAAATATCTACACCGCCATCTGTATAAACATGGAAATATCTACAATGCCATCTGTATAAACATGGAAATATCTACACCACGATCCATATAAACATGGAAATATCTACACCGCGATCTGTATAAACATGGAAATATCTACACCGCTATCTGCATAAACATGGAAATAACTACGCAGCTATCTCTATAAACATGGAAATATCTACACCGCCATCTGTATAAACATGGAAATACCTACAAAGTCATCTGTATAAACATGGAAATATCTACAAAGCCATCTGTATAAACATGGAAATATCTACACCGCCATCTGTATATACATGGAAATATCTACACCGCAATCTGTATAAACATGGTAATATCTACACCGCCATCTATATAAACATGGAAATATCTACACCACCATCTGTATAAACATGGAAATATCTACAATGCCGTCTGTAGAAAGATGGAATTATCTACACCGCAATCTGTGTAAACATGGAAATATCTACACCGATATCTGTAAAAACATGGAAATACCTACACCGCTATCTGTATAAACATGAAAATATCTACACCGCGATCTGTATAAACATGCAAATATCTACACCGCGATCTGTATAAACATGGAATTATCCACACCGCGATCTGTATAAACATGGAAATATCTACACCGCGATCTGTATAAACATGGAAATACCTTCACCGCGATCTGTATAAACATGGAAATATCTACACCGCTATCTGTATAAACATGGAAATATCTACACCGCCATCTGTATAAACATGGAAATATCTACAATGCCATCTGTATAAACATGGAAATATCTACACCGCGATCTGTATAAACATGGAAATATCTACACCGCGATCTGTATAAACATGGAAATATCTACACCGCTATCTGTGTAAACATGGAAATATCTACACATCTATCTCTATAAACATGGAAATATCTACACCGCCATCTGTATAAACATGGAAATACCTACAAAGTCATCTGTATAAACATGGAAATAACTACAAAGCCATCTGTATAAACATGGAAATAACTACACAGCCATCTGTATATACATGGAAATATCTACACCGTTATCTGTATAAACATGGAAATATCTACTCCGCTCTCTGTATAAACATGGAAATATCTACACAGCTATCTGTATAAACATGGAAATATCTACACCGCCATCTGTATAAACATGGAAATATCTACAATGCCATCTGTATAAACATGGAAATATCTACACCGCGATCTGAATAAACATGGAAATATCTACACCGCGATCTGTATAAACATGGAAATATCTACACCGCCATCTGTATAAACATGGAAATATCTACACAGCTATCTCTATAAACATGGAAATATCTACACCGCCATCTGTATAAACATGGAAATACCTACAAAGTCATCTGTATAAACATGGAAACATCTACAAAGCCATCTGTATAAACATGGAAATATCTACACAGCCATCAGTATATACATCGAAATATCTACACCGCTATCTGTATAAACATGGTAATATCTACACCGCCATCTATATAATCATTGAAATATCTACACCGCCATCTGTATAAACATGGAAACATCTACAATGCCATCTGTAGTAAGATGGAAATATCTACACCGCAATGTGTGTAAACATGGAAATATCTACACCGATATTTGTAAAAACATGGAAGTATCTACACCGCTATCTGTATTAACATGGAAATATCTACACCGCGATCTGTATAAACATGGAAATATCAACACCGCGATCTGTATAAACATGGAAATATCTACACCGCTATCTGTATAAACATGGAAATATCTACACCGCTATCTGTATAAATATGGAAATATCTACACAGCTATCTCTATAAACATGGAAATATCTACACCGCCATCTGTATAAACATGGAAATACCTACGAAGTCATCTGTATAAACATGGAATTAACTACAAAGCCATCTGTATAAACATGGAAATACCTACACAGCCATCTGTATATACATGGAAATATCTACACCGCAATCTGTATAAACATGGAAATAACTACACCGCTATTTGTATAAACAAGGAAATATCTACACCATGATCTGCGTAAACATGGCAATATTTACACCGGTATCTGCATAAACATGGAAATTTCTACACCGTTATCTGTATAAATATGGAAATATCTACACCGCTATCTCTATAAACATGGAAATATCTACACCGCCATCTGTATAAACATGTTAATACCTATACAGTCATCTGTGTAAACATGGAAATATCTACACCACCATCTGTATAAACATGGAAATATCTACAATGCCATCTGTATACACATGGAAATACCTACACGGCAATCTGTGTATAGATGGAAACATGAACACAGCCATCTGTAAAAACTTGGAAATATCTACACTGCTATCCCTATAAACATGGAAATATCTACACTGCGGTCTGTATAAACATGGAAATATCTACACCGGTATCTGTATAAACATGGAAATATCTACACCATGATCTGTATAAACATGGAAATATATACACCGCTATCTGTAAAACATGGAAGTATCTGCACCGCTATCTCTATAGACATGGAAATATCTACAAAGCCATCTGTATAAACATGGAAATACCTACACAGTCATGTGTAGGAACATGGAAATATCTACACTGCCATCTGTATAAACATAGAAATATCTACACAGCCCTCTGTATAAATATGGAGATATCTGCATAGGCATCTGTATAAACATGGAAATATCTGCACCGCTATCTGTATAAACATGGAAATACCTTCACCGCTGTCTCTATAAACATGGAAATATGTACACCGCTATGTATATAAACATGGAAATATCTCCACTGCTGTCTGTATAAACATGGAAATATCTCCACCGTTATCTGTATAAACATGGAAATATCTACAGCGCCATCTCTATAAACATTGAAATATCTACACTGCCATCTGTAAAAACATGGAAATATCTACACAGTCATCTGAATAAACATGGAAATATCTACACCACAATCTGTATAAACATGGAAATACCTACAATACCATCTGTATACACATGGAAATATCTACACAGACATCTGTATAAATATGGAAATATCTACACCGCCATCTGTATAAACATGGAAATATCTACACTGCCATCTGCAGAAAGATGGAAATATCTACACCGCTATCTCTATAAATATGGAAATATCTACACCGCCATCTCTATAAACATGAAAATATCTACACTGCCATCTCCATAAAGATGGAAGTGTCTACACCGCCATGTGTATAAACACGGAAATATCTACGCCACCATCTGTGTAAACATGGAAATATCTACACCGCTCTCTGTATAAACATGGAAATATCTACACCGCCATCTGCATGTCCATGGAAATAACTACGACGCCATCTGTTTAAACATGGATATATCTACACGACCATCTGGGTATAGATGGAAATATCAACACCGCCATCTGTACAAACATGGAAATATCTACACCGCCATCTCTATAAACATGGAAATGTGTGCACTGCCATCTGTAAAAACATGGAAATACCTATGCAGTCATCTCTATAAACATGGAAATATCTACAATGCCATCTGTATACACATGGAAATATCTACACAGCCATCTGTATAAACATGTAAATATCTACACTGCTATCTCTATAAACATGGAAATATCTACACCGCCATCTCTATAAACATGAAAATATCTACACTGCCATCTCCATAAACATGAAACTAACTACTCCGCCATCTGTATAAACATGGAAACATCTACACCGCCATCTGTGTGAATAAGGAAATATCTACAATGCCATCTGTATAAAGATATAAATATCTGCACCGCGAGATGTATAAACATGGAAATATCTACATCGCTATCTGTATAAACGTGGAAATACCAACACCGCTATCGGTATAAACATGGAAATATCTACAACACGATCTATATAAACTTGGAAATATCTACACCGCTATGTCTATAAACATGGAAATACCTACACCGCTATCTCTATAAACATGGAAATATCTACACCGCTATCTGTATAAACATGGAAATATCTACACCGCTATCTGTATAAACATGGAAATATCAGCACCGCGATCTGTATAAACATGGAAATATCTTCACCACGATCTGTATAAACATGGAAATACCTACACCGCTATCTCTATAAACATGGAAATATCTACACCGCCATCTCTATAAACATGGAAATATCTACAATGCCATCTGTATAAACATGGAAATATCTACAATGCCATCTGTATAAACATGGAAATATCTACACCGCGATCAGTATAAACATGGAAATATCTACACCGCGATCTGTATAAACATGGAAATATCTACACCGCGATCTGTATAAACATGGAAATATCTACACCGCTATCTGTATAAACATGGAAATATCTACACAGCTATCTCTATAAACATGGAAATATCTACACCGCCATCTGTATAAACATGGAAATACCTACAAAGTCATCTGTATAAACATGGAAATACCTACAAAGCCATCTGTATAAACATGGAAATATCTACACAGCCATCTGTATATACTTGGAAATATCTACACCGCTATCTGTATAAACATGGTAATATCTACACCGCCATCTATATAAACATGGAAATATCTACAAAGCCATCTGTATAAACATGGAAATATCTACAATGCCATCTGTAGAAAGATGGAAGTATCTACACCGCAATCTGTGTAAACATGGAAATATCTACACCGATATCTGTAAAAACATGGAAATACCTACACCGCTATCTGTATAAACATGAAAATATCTACACCGTGATCTGTATAAACATGGAAATATCTACACCGTGATCTGTATAAACATGGAAATATCCACACCGCGATCTGTATAAACATGGAAATATCTACACCGCGATCTGTATAAACATGGAAATATCTTCACCACGATCTGTATAAACATGGAACTATCTACACCGCTATCTGTATAAACATGGAAATATCTACACCGCCATCTGAATAAACATGGAAATATCTACAATGCCATCTGTATAAACATGGAAATATCTACACCGCGATCTGTATAAACATGGAAATATCTACACCGCGATCTGTATAAACATGGAAATATCTACACCTCTATCTGTATAAACATGGGAATATCTACAGAGCTATCTCTATAAACATGGAAATATCTACACCGCCATCTGTATAAACATGGAAATACCTACAAAGTCATCTGTATAAACATGGAAACATCTACAAAGCCATCTGTATAAACATGGAAATATCTACACAGCCATCAGTATATACATGGAAATATATACACCACTATCTGTATAAACATGGTAATATCTACACCGCCATCTATTTAATCATGGAAATATCTACACCGCCATCTGTATAAACATGGAAACATCTACAATGCCATCTGTAGTAAGATGGGAATATCTACACCGCAATCTGTGTAAACATGGAAATATCTACACCGATATCTGTAAAAACATGGAAATATCTACACCGCTATCTGTATTAACATGGAAATATCTACACCGCGATCTGTATAAACATGGAAATATCTACACAGCGATCTCTATAAACATGGAAATATCTACACCGCTATCTGTATAAACATGGAAATGTCTACAGTGCCATCTGTAGAAAGATGGAAATATCTACACCGCTATCTCTATAAATATGGAAATATCTACACCGCCATCTCTATAAACATGAAAATATCTACAACGCCATCTCCATAAAGATGGAAGTATCTACACCGCCATGTGTATAAACATGGAAATACCTACACCGCTATCTCTATAAACATGGAAATATCTACACCGCTATCTGTATAAACATGGATATATCTACACCGCTATCTGTATAAACATGGAAATACCTACACCGCGATCTGTGTAAACATGGAAATATCTACACCGCGATCTGTATAAACATGGAAATATCTTCACCACGATCTGTATAAACATGGAAATACCTACACCGCTATCTCTATAAACATGGAAATATCTACACCGCCATCTGTATAAACATGGAAATATCTACAATGCCATCTGTATAAACATGGAAATATCTACACCACGATCCATATAAACATGGAAATATCTACACCGCGATCTGTATAAACATGGAAATATCTACACCGCTATCTGTATAAACATGGAAATAACTACGCAGCTATCTGTATAAACATGGAAATATCTACACCGCCATCTGTATAAACATGGAAATACCTACAAAGTCATCTGTATAAACATGGAAATATCTACAAAGCCATCTGTATAAACATGGAAATATCTACACCGCCATCTGTATATACATGGAAATATCTACACCGCTATCTGTATAAACATGGTAATATCTACACCGCCATCTATATAAACATGGAAATATCTACACCGCCATCTGTATAAACATGGAAATATCTACAATGCCGTCTGTAGAAAGATGGAATTATCTACACCGCAATCTGTGTAAACATGGAAATATCTACACCGATATCTGTAAAAACATGGAAATACCTACACCGCTATCTGTATAAACATGAAAATATCTACACCGCGATCTGTATAAACATGCAAATATCTACACCGCGATCTGTATAAACATGGAATTATCCACACCGCGATCTGTATAAACATGGAAATATCTACACCGCGATCTGTATAAACATGGAAATACCTTCACCGCGATCTGTATAAACATGGAAATATCTACACCGCTATCTGTATAAACATGGAAATATCTACACCGCCATCTGTATAAACATGGAAATATCTACAATGCCATCTGTATAAACATGGAAATATCTACACCGCGATCTGTATAAACATGGAAATATCTACACCGCGATCTGTCTAAACATGGAAGTATCTACACCGCTATCTGTGTAAACATGGAAATATCTACACATCTATCTCTATAAACATGGAAATATCTACACCGCCATCTGTATAAACATGGAAATACCTACAAAGTCATCTGTATAAACATGGAAATAACTACAAAGCCATCTGTATAAACATGGAAATATCTACACAGCCATCTGTATATACATGGAAATATCTACACCGTTATCTGTATAAACATGGAAATATCTACTCCGCTCTCTGTATAAATATGGAAATATCTACACAGCTATCTGTATAAACATGGAAATATCTACACCGCCATCTGTATAAACATGGAAATATCTACAATGCCATCTGTATAAACATGGAAATATCTACACCGCGATCTGAATAAACATGGAAATATCTACACCGCGATCTGTATAAACATGGAAATATCTACACCGCTATCTGTATAAACATGGAAATATCTACACAGCTATCTCTATAAACATGGAAATATCTACACCGCCATCTGTATAAACATGGAAATACCTACAAAGTCATCTGTATAAACATGGAAACATCTACAAAGCCATCTGTATAAACATGGAAATATCTACACAGCCATCAGTATATACATGGAAATATATACACCGCTATCTGTATAAACATGGTAATATCTACACCGCCATCTATATAATCATTGAAATATCTACACCGCCATCTGTATAAACATGGAAACATCTACAATGCCATCTGTAGTAAGATGGAAATATCTACACCGCAATCTGTGTAAACATGGAAATATCTACACCGATATTTGTAAAAACATGGAAATATCTACACCGCTATCTGTATTAACATGGAAATATCTACACCGCGATCTGTATAAACATGGAAATATCAACACCGCGATCTGTATAAACATGGAAATATCTACACCGCTATCTGTATAAACATGGAAATATCTACACCGCTATCTGTATAAATATGGAAATATCTACACAGCTATCTCTATAAACATGGAAATATCTACACCGCCATCTGTATAAACATGGAAATACCTACGAAGTCATCTGTATAAACATGGAATTAACTACAAAGCCATCTGTATAAACATGGAAATACCTACATAGCCATCTGTATATACATGGAAATATCTACACCGCAATCTGTATAAACATGGAAATAACTACACCGCTATTTGTATAAACAAGGAAATATCTACACCATGATCTGTATAAACATGGCAATATTTACACCGCTATCTGTATAAACATGGAAATTTCTACACCGTTATCTGTATAAATATGGAAGTATCTACACCGCTATCTCTATAAACATGGTAATATCTACACCGCCATCTGTATAAACATGGAAATACCTATACAGTCATCTGTGTAAACATGGAAATACCTACACCACCATCTGTATAAACATGGAAATATCTACAATGCCATCTGTATAAACATGGAAATATCTACACCGCGATCTGAATAAACAGGGAAATATCTACACCATGATCTGTATAAACATGGAAATATCTACACCGCTATCTGTATAAACATGGAAATATCTACACCGCGATCTGTATAAACATGGAAATATCTACACCGTGATCTGTATAAACATGGAAATATCTACACCGCTATCTGTATAAATATAGAAATATCTACACAGCTATCTCTATAAACATGGAAATATCTACACTGCCATCTGTATAAACATGGAAATACCTACAAAGTCATCTCTATAAACATGGAAATATCTACAAAGCCATCTGTATAAACATGGAAATATCTACACAGCCATCTGTATATACATGGAAATATCTACACCGCTATCTGTATAAACATGGAAATAACTTCACGGCTATTTGTATAAACAAGGAAATATCTACACCGTGATCTGTACGAACATGGCAATATTTACACCGCTATCTGTATAAACATGGAAATTTCTACACCGTTTATTGTATAAATATGGAAATATCTAAACAGCTATCTCTATAAACATGGAAATATCTACACCGCTATCTGTATAAACATGGAAATATCAGCACCGCGATCTGTATAAACATGGAAATATCTTCACCACGATCTGTATAAACATGGAAATACCTACACCGCTATCTCTATAAACATGGAAATATCTACACCGCCATCTCTATAAACATGGAAATATCTACAATGCCATCTGTATAAACATGGAAATATCTACAATGCCATCTGTATAAACATGGAAATATCTACACCGCGATCAGTATAAACATGGAAATATCTACACCGCGATCTGTATAAACATGGAAATATCTACACCGCGATCTGTATAAACATGGAAATATCTACACCGCTATCTGTATAAACATGGAAATATCTACACAGCTATCTCTATAAACATGGAAATATCTACACCGCCATCTGTATAAACATGGAAATACCTACAAAGTCATCTGTATAAACATGGAAATACCTACAAAGCCATCTGTATAAACATGGAAATATCTACACAGCCATCTGTATATACATGGAAATATCTACACCGCTATCTGTATAAACATGGTAATATCTACACCGCCATCTATATAAACATGGAAATATTTACAAAGCCATCTGTATAAACATGGAAATATCTACAATGCCATCTGTAGAAAGATGGAAGTATCTACACCGCAATCTGTGTAAACATGGAAATATCTACACCGATATCTGTAAAAACATGGAAATACCTACACCGCTATCTGTATAAACATGAAAATATCTACACCGTGATCTGTATAAACATGGAAATATCTACACCGTGATCTGTATAAACATGGAAATATCCACACCGCGATCTGTATAAACATGGAAATATCTACACCGCGATCTGTATAAACATGGAAATATCTTCACCACGATCTGTATAAACATGGAACTATCTACACCGCTATCTGTATAAACATGGAAATATCTACACCGCCATCTGAATAAACATGGAAATATCTACAATGCCATCTGTATAAACATGGAAATATCTACACCGCGATCTGTATAAACATGGAAATATCTACACCGCGATCTGTATAAACATGGAAATATCTACACCTCTATCTGTATAAACATGGGAATATCTACAGAGCTATCTCTATAAACATGGAAATATCTACACCGCCATCTGTATAAACATGGAAATACCTACAAAGTCATCTGTATAAACATGGAAACATCTACAAAGCCATCTGTATAAACATGGAAATATCTACACAGCCATCAGTATATACATGGAAATATATACACCACTATCTGTATAAACATGGTAATATCTACACCGCCATCTATTTAATCATGGAAATATCTACACCGCCATCTGTATAAACATGGAAACATCTACAATGCCATCTGTAGTAAGATGGGAATATCTACACCGCAATCTGTGTAAACATGGAAATATCTACACCGATATCTGTAAAAACATGGAAATATCTACACCGCTATCTGTATTAACATGGAAATATCTACACCGCGATCTGTATAAACATGGAAATATCTACACAGCGATCTCTATAAACATGGAAATATCTACACCGCTATCTGTATAAACATGGAAATGTCTACAGTGCCATCTGTAGAAAGATGGAAATATCTACACCGCTATCTCTATAAATATGGAAATATCTACACCGCCATCTCTATAAACATGAAAATATCTACAACGCCATCTCCATAAAGATGGAAGTATCTACACCGCCATGTGTATAAACATGGAAATACCTACACCGCTATCTCTATAAACATGGAAATATCTACACCGCTATCTGTATAAACATGGATATATCTACACCGCTATCTGTATAAACATGGAAATACCTACACCGCGATCTGTGTAAACATGGAAATATCTACACCGCGATCTGTATAAACATGGAAATATCTTCACCACGATCTGTATAAACATGGAAATACCTACACCGCTATCTCTATAAACATGGAAATATCTACACCGCCATCTGTATAAACATGGAAATATCTACAATGCCATCTGTATAAACATGGAAATATCTACACCACGATCCATATAAACATGGAAATATCTACACCGCGATCTGTATAAACATGGAAATATCTACACCGCTATCTGTATAAACATGGAAATAACTACGCAGCTATCTGTATAAACATGGAAATATCTACACCGCCATCTGTATAAACATGGAAATACCTACAAAGTCATCTGTATAAACATGGAAATATCTACAAAGCCATCTGTATAAACATGGAAATATCTACACCGCCATCTGTATATACATGGAAATATCTACACCGCTATCTGTATAAACATGGTAATATCTACACCGCCATCTATATAAACATGGAAATATCTACACCGCCATCTGTATAAACATGGAAATATCTACAATGCCGTCTGTAGAAAGATGGAATTATCTACACCGCAATCTGTGTAAACATGGAAATATCTACACCGATATCTGTAAAAACATGGAAATACCTACACCGCTATCTGTATAAACATGAAAATATCTACACCGCGATCTGTATAAACATGCAAATATCTACACCGCGATCTGTATAAACATGGAATTATCCACACCGCGATCTGTATAAACATGGAAATATCTACACCGCGATCTGTATAAACATGGAAATACCTTCACCGCGATCTGTATAAACATGGAAATATCTACACCGCTATCTGTATAAACATGGAAATATCTACACCGCCATCTGTATAAACATGGAAATATCTACAATGCCATCTGTATAAACATGGAAATATCTACACCGCGATCTGTATAAACATGGAAATATCTACACCGCGATCTGTGTAAACATGGAAGTATCTACACCGCTATCTGTGTAAACATGGAAATATCTACACATCTATCTCTATAAACATGGAAATATCTACACCGCCATCTGTATAAACATGGAAATACCTACAAAGTCATCTGTATAAACATGGAAATAACTACAAAGCCATCTGTATAAACATGGAAATATCTACACAGCCATCTGTATATACATGGAAATATCTACACCGTTATCTGTATAAACATGGAAATATCTACTCCGCTCTCTGTATAAATATGGAAATATCTACACAGCTATCTGTATAAACATGGAAATATCTACACCGCCATCTGTATAAACATGGAAATATCTACAATGCCATCTGTATAAACATGGAAATATCTACACCGCGATCTGAATAAACATGGAAATATCTACACCGCGATCTGTATAAACATGGAAATATCTACACCGCTATCTGTATAAACATGGAAATATCTACACAGCTATCTCTATAAACATGGAAATATCTACACCGCCATCTGTATAAACATGGAAATACCTACAAAGTCATCTGTATAAACATGGAAACATCTACAAAGCCATCTGTATAAACATGGAAATATCTACACAGCCATCAGTATATACATGGAAATATATACACCGCTATCTGTATAAACATGGTAATATCTACACCGCCATCTATATAATCATTGAAATATCTACACCGCCATCTGTATAAACATGGAAACATCTACAATGCCATCTGTAGTAAGATGGAAATATCTACACCGCAATCTGTGTAAACATGGAAATATCTACACCGATATTTGTAAAAACATGGAAATATCTACACCGCTATCTGTATTAACATGGAAATATCTACACCGCGATCTGTATAAACATGGAAATATCAACACCGCGATCTGTATAAACATGGAAATATCTACACCGCTATCTGTATAAACATGGAAATATCTACACCGCTATCTGTATAAATATGGAAATATCTACACAGCTATCTCTATAAACATGGAAATATCTACACCGCCATCTGTATAAACATGGAAATACCTACGAAGTCATCTGTATAAACATGGAATTAACTACAAAGCCATCTGTATAAACATGGAAATACCTACATAGCCATCTGTATATACATGGAAATATCTACACCGCAATCTGTATAAACATGGAAATAACTACACCGCTATTTGTATAAACAAGGAAATATCTACACCATGATCTGTATAAACATGGCAATATTTACACCGCTTTCTGTATAAACATGGAAATTTCTACACCGTTATCTGTATAAATATGGAAGTATCTACACCGCTATCTCTATAAACATGGTAATATCTACACCGCCATCTGTATAAACATGGAAATACCTATACAGTCATCTGTGTAAACATGGAAATACCTACACCACCATCTGTATAAACATGGAAATATCTACAACGCCATCTGTATAAACATGGAAATATCTACACCGCGATCTGAATAAACAGGGAAATATCTACACCATGATCTGTATAAACATGGAAATATCTACACCGCTATCTGTATAAACATGGAAATATCTACACCGCGATCTGTATAAACATGGAAATATCTACACCGTGATCTGTATAAACATGGAAATATCTACACCGCTATCTGTATAAATATAGAAATATCTACACAGCTATCTCTATAAACATGGAAATATCTACACTGCCATCTGTATAAACATGGAAATACCTACAAAGTCATCTCTATAAACATGGAAATATCTACAAAGCCATCTGTATAAACATGGAAATATCTACACAGCCATCTGTATATACATGGAAATATCTACACCGCTATCTGTATAAACATGGAAATAACTTCACGGCTATTTGTATAAACAAGGAAATATCTACACCGTGATCTGTACGAACATGGCAATATTTACACCGCTATCTGTATAAACATGGAAATTTCTACACCGTTTATTGTATAAATATGGAAATATCTAAACAGCTATCTCTATAAACATGGAAATATCTACACCGCCATCTGTATAAACATGGAAATACCTATACAGTCATCTGTGTAAACATGGAAATATCTACACCACCATCTGTATAAACATGGAAATATGTACAATGCTATCTGTATAAACATGGAAATACCTACACGGCAATCTGTGTATATCTGGAAACATCAACACCGCCATCTGTAAAAACTTGGAAATATCTACACTGCTATCCCTATAAACATGGAAATATCTACACTGCGGTCTGTATAAACATGGAAATATCTACACCGGTATCTGTACAAATATGGAAATATCTACACCATGATCTGTATAAACATGGAAATATATACACCGCTATCTGTATGAACATGGATGTATCTGCACCGCTATCTCTGTAGACATGGAAATATCTACAAAGCCATTTGTATAAACATGGAAATAACTACACAGTCATGTGTAGGAACATGGAAATATCTACACTGCCATCTGTATAAACATAGAAATATCTACACAGCCCTCTGTATAAATATGGAGATATCTGCATAGGCATCTGTATAAACATGGAAATATCTGCACCGCTATCTGTATAAACATGGAAATACCTACACCGCTGTCTCTATAAACATGGAAATATGTACACCGCTATGTATATAAACATGGAAATATCTCCACTGCTGTCTGTATAAACATGGAAATATCTCCACCATTATCTGTATAAACATGGAAATAACTACAGCACCATCTCTATAAACATTGAAATATCTACACTGCCATCTGTAAAAACATGGAAATATCTACACAGTCATCTGAATATACATGGAAATATCTACACCACCATCTGTATACACATGGAAATACCTACAATACCATCTGTATACACATGGAAATATCTACACTGACATCTGTATAAATATGGAAATATCTACACCGCCATCTGTATAAACATGGAAATATCTACACTGCCATCTGTAGAAAGATGGAAATATCTGCACCAATATCTCTATAAATATGGAAATATCTACACCGCCATCTCTATAAACATGAAAATATCTACACTGCCATCTTCATAAAGATGGAAGTATCTACTCCGCCATGTGTATAAACACGGAAATATCTACACCACCATCTGTGTAAACATGGAAATATCTACACCGCTATCTGTATAAACATGGAAAGATCTACACCGCCATCTGTATAAACATGGATATATCTACAATGCCATCTGTATAAACATGGAAATATCTACACCGCGATCTGTATAAACATGGAAATATCTACACCGCGATCTGTATAAACATGGAAATATCTACACCGCTATCTGTATAATCATGGAAATATCTACACAACTATCTCTATAAACATGGAAATATCTACACCGCCATCTGTATAAACACGGAAATACCTACAAACTCATCTGTATTATCATGGAAATATCTACAAAGCCATCTGTATAAACATCGAAATATCTACACAGACATCTGTATATACATGGAAATATCTACACCGCTTTCTGTATAAACATGGTAATATCTACAACGCCATCTATATAAACATGGAAATATCTACACCGCCATCTGTATAAACATGGAAATATCTACAATGCCATCTGTAGAAAGATGGAAATATCTACACTGCAATCTGTGTAAACATGGAATTATCTACACCGATATCTGTAAAAACAGGGAAATACCTACACCGCAATCTGTATAAACATGAAAATATCTACACCGCGATATGTATAAACATGGAAATATCTACACCGCGATCTGTATAAACATGGAAATATCTACACCGCTATCTGTATAAACATGGAAATATCTACACAGCTATCTGTATAAATATGGAAATATCTACACAGCTATCTCTATAAACATGGAAATATCTACACCGCCATCTGTGTAAACATGGAAATACCTACAAAGTCATCTGTATAAACATGGAAATATCTACAAAGCCATCTGTATTAACATGGAAATATCTACACAGCCATCTGTATATACATGGAAATACCTACACCGCTATCTGCATAAACATGGAAATAACTACACCGCTATTTGTATAAACAAGGAAATATCTACACCATGATCTGTATTAACATGGCAATATTTACACCGCTATCTGTATAAACATGGAAATTTCTACACCGTTATCTGTATAAATATGGAAATATCTACACCGCTATCTCTATAAACATGGAAATATCTACACCGCCATCTGCATAAACTTGGAAATACCTATACAGTCATCTGTGTAAACGTGGAAATATCTACACCACCATCTGTATAAACATGGAAATATCTACAATGCTATCTGTATACACATGGAAATACCTACACGGCAATCTGTGTACAGATGGAAACATCAACACCGCCATCTGTAAAAACTTGGAAATATCTACACTGCTATCTCTATGAACATGGAAGTATCTACATTGCGGTCTGTATAAACATGGAAATATCTACACCGCTATCTGTATAAACTTTAAAATATCTACACCATGATCTGTATAAACATGGAAATATATACACCGCTATCTGTATAAACATGGAAATATCTGCACCGCTATCTCTATAGACATGGAAATATCTACAAAGCCATCTGTATACACATGGAAATATCTACACAGCCATCTGTATAAACATGTAAATATCTACACTGCTATCTCTATAAACATGGAAATATCTACACCGCCATCTCTATAAACATGAAAATATCTACACTGCCATCTCCATAAACATGGAACTAACTACTCCGCCATCTGTATAAACATGGAAACATCTACACCGCCATCTGTGTGAATAAGGAAATATCTACAATGCCATCTGTATAAAGATATAAATATCTGCACCGCGAGCTGTATAAACATGGAAATATCTACATCGCTATCTGTATAAACGTGGAAATACCAACACCTCTGTCGGTATAAACATGGAAATATCTACAACGCCATCTATATAAACATGGAAATATCTACACCGCTATGTCTATAAACATGGAAATACCTACACCGCTATCTCTATAAACATGGAAATATCTACACCGCTATCTGTATAAACATGGAAATATCTACACCGCTATCTGTATAAACATGGAAATATCTACACCGCGATCTGTGTAAACATGGAAATATCTACACCGCGATCTGTATAAACATGGAAATATCTACACCGCTATCTGTATAAACATGGAAATAACTACGCAGCTATCTCTATAAACATGGAAATATCTACACCGCCATCTGTATAAACATGGAAATACCTACAAAGTCATCTGTATAAACATGGAAATATCTACAAAGCCATCTGTATAAACATGGAAATATCTACTCCGCCATCTGTATATACATGGAAATATCTACACCGCTATCTGTATAAACATGGTAATATCTACACCGCCATCTATATAAACATGGAAATATCTACACCGCCATCTGTATAAACATGGAAATATCTACAATGCCGTCTGTAGAAAGATGGAATTATCTACACCGCAATCTGTGTAAACATGGAAATATCTACACCGATATCTGTAAAAACATGGAAATACCTACACCGCTATCTGTATAAACATGAAAATATCTACACCGCGATCTGTATAAACATGCAAATATCTACACCGCGATCTGTATAAACATGGAATTATCCACACCGCGATCTGTATAAACATGGAAATATCTACACCGCGATCTGTATAAACATGGAAATACCTTCACCGCGATCTGTATAAACATGGAAATATCTACACCGCTATCTGTATAAACATGGAAATATCTACACCGCCATCTGTATAAACATGGAAATATCTACAATGCCATCTGTATAAACATGGAAATATCTACACCGCGATCTGTATAAACATGGAAATATCTACACCGCGATCTGTATAAACATGGAAATATCTACACCGCTATCTGTGTAAACATGGAAATATCTACACATCTATCTCTATAAACATGGAAATATCTACACCGCCATCTGTATAAACATGGAAATACCTACAAAGTCATCTGTATAAACATGGAAATAACTACAAAGCCATCTGTATAAACATGGAAATATCTACACAGCCATCTGTATATACATGGAAATATCTACACCGTTATGTGTATAAACATGGAAATATCTACTCCGCTCTCTGTATAAATATGGAAATATCTACACAGCTATCTGTATAAACATGGAAATATCTACACCGCCATCTGTAAAAACATGGAAATATCTACAATGCCATCTGTATAAACATGGAAATATCTACACCACGATCTGAATAAACATGGAAATATCTACACCGCGATCTGTATAAACATGGAAATATCTACACCGCTATCTGTATAAACATGGAAATATCTACACAGCTATCTCTATAAACATGGAAATATCTACACCGCCATCTGTATAAACATGGAAATACCTACAAAGTCATCTGTATAAACATGGAAACATCTACAAAGCCATCTGTATAAACATGGAAATATCAACACCGCCATCTGTATATACATGGAAATATCTACACCGCTATCTGTATAAACATGGTAATATCTACACCGCCATCTATATAAACATGGAAATATCTACACCGCCATCTGTATAAACATGGAAATATCTACAATGCCATCTGCAGAAAGATGGAAATATCTACACCGCAATCTGTGTAAACATGGAAATATCTACACCGATATCTGTAAAAACATGGAAATACCTACACCGCTATCTGTATAAACATGAAAATATCTACACCGCGATCTGTATAAACATGCAAATATCTACACCGCGATCTGTATAAACATGGAATTATCCACACCGCGATCTGTATAAACATGGAAATATCTACACCGCGATCTGTATAAACATGGAAATATCTTCACCGCGATCTGTATAAACATGGAAATATCTACACCGCTATCTGTATAAACATGGAAATATCTACACCGCCATCTGTATAAACATGGAAATATCTACAATGCCATCTGTATAAACATGGAAATATCTACACCGCGATCTGTATAAACATGGAAATATCTACTCCGCTCTCTGTATAAATATGGAAATATCTACACAGCTATCTGTATAAACATGGAAATATCTACACCGCCATCTGTATAAACATGGAAATATCTACAATGCCATCTGTATAAACATGGAAATATCTACACGGCGATCTGAATGAACATGGAAATATCTACACCGCGATCTGTATAAACATGGAAATATCTACACCGCTATCTGTATAAACATGGAAATATCTACACAGCTATCTCTATAAACATGGAAATATCTACACCGCCATCTGTATAAACATGGAAATACCTACAAAGTCATCTGTATAGACATGGAAACATCTACAAAGCCATCTGTATAAACATGGAAATATCTACACAGCCATCAGTATATACATGGAAATATCTACACCGCTATCTGTATAAACATGGTAATATCTACACCTCCATCTATATAATCATGGAAATATCTACACCGCCATCTGTATAAACATGGAAACATCTACAATGCCATCTGTAGTAAGATGGAAACATCTACACCGCAATCTGTGTAAACATGGAAATATCTACACCGATATCTGTAAAAACATGGAAATATCTACACCGCTATCTGTATTAACATGGAAATATCTACACCGCGATCTGTATAAACATGGAAATATCTACACCGCGATCTGTATAAACATGGAAATATCTACACCGCTATCTGTATAAACATGGAAATATCTACACTGCTATCTGTATAAACATGGAAATATCTACACCGCTATCTGTATAAACATGGAAATATCTACACCGCTATCTGTATAAATATGGAAATATCTACACAGCTATATCTACAAACATGGAAATATCTACACCGCCATCTGTATAAACATGGAAATACCTACAAAGTCATCTGTATAAACATGGAAATATCTACAAAGCCATCTGTATAAACATGGAAATATCTACACTGCCATCTGTATATACATGGAAATATCTACACCGCAATCTGTATAAACATGGAAATAACTACACCGCTATTTGTATAAACAAGGAAATATCTACACCATGATCTGTATAAACATGGCAATATTTACACCGCTATCTGTATAAACATGGAAATTTCTACACCGTTATCTGTATAAATATGGAAATATCTACACCGCTATCTCTATAAACATGGAAATATCTGCACCGCCATCTGTATAAACATGGCAATACCTATACAGTCATCTGTGTAAACATGGAAATATCTACACCACCATCTGTATAAACATGGAAATATCTACAATGCCATCTGTATACACATGGAAATACGTACACGGCAATCTGTGTATAGATGGAAACATCAACACCGCCATCTGTAAAAACTTGGAAATATCTACACTGCTATCTCTATAAACATGGAAATATCTACACTGCGGTCTGTATAAACATGGAAATATCTACACTGGTATCTGTATAAACATGGAAATATCTACACCATGATCTGTATAAACATGGAAATATATACACCGCTATCTGTATAAACATGGAAATATCTGCACCGCTATCTCTATAGACATGGAAATATCTACAAAGCCATCTGTATAAACATGGAAATACCTACACAGTCATGTGTAGGAACATGGAAATATCTACACTGCCATCTGTATAAACCTAGAAATATCTACACAGCCCTCTGTATAAATATGGAGATATCTGCATAGGCATCTGTATAAACATGGAAATGTCTGCACCGCTATCTGTATAAACATGGAAATACCTACACCGCTGTCTCTATAAACATGGAAATATGTACACCGCTATGTATATAAACATGGAAATATCTCCACTGCTGTCTGTATAAACATGGAAATATCTCCACCGTTATCTGTATAAACATGGAAATATCTACAGCGCCATCTCTATAAACATTGAAATATCTACACTGCCATCTGTAAAAACATGGAAATATCTACACAGTCATCTGAATAAACATGGAAATATCTACACCACCATCTGTATAAACATGGAAATACCTACAATACCATCTGTATACACATGGAAATATCTACAGAGACATCTGTATAAATATGGAAATATCTACACCGCCATCTGTATAAACATGGAAATATCTATACTGCCATCTGTATAAAGATGGAAATATCTACACCGCTATCTCTATAAATATGGAAATATCTACACCGCCATCTCTATAAACATGAAAATATCTACACTGCCATCTCCATAAAGATGGAAGTATCTACTCCACCATATGTATAAACACGGAAATATCTACACCACCATCTGTGTAAACATGGAAATATCTACACCGCTCTCTGTATAAACATGGAAATATCTACACCGCCATCTGCATGTCCATGGAAATATCTACGCCGCCATCTGTTTAAACATGGATATATCTACAAGACCTTCTGTGTATAGATGGAAATATCAACACCACCATCTGTACTAACATGGAAATATCTACACCGCTATCTCTATAAACATGGAAATGTGTGCACTGCCATCTGTAAAAACATGGAAATACCTATACAGTCACCTGTATGAACATTGAAATACCTACAATGCCATCTGTATACACATGGAAATATCTACACAGCCATCTGTATAAACATATAAATATCTACACTGCTATCTCTATAAACATGGAAATATCTACACCGCCATCTCTATAAACATGAAAATATCTACACTGCCTTCTCCATAAACATGGAACTAACTACTCCGCCATCTCTATAAACATGAAAACATCTACACCGCCACCTGTGTGAATAAGGAAATATCTACAATGCCATCTGTATAGAGATATAAATATCTGCACCGCGAGCTGTATAAACATGGAAATATCTACATCGCTATCCGTATAAACGTGGAAATACCAACACCGCTATTGGTATAAACACGGAAATATCTAAAACGCCATCTATATAAACATGGAAATATCTAAACCGCTATGTCTATAAACATGGAAATACCTACACCGCTATCTCTATAAACATGGAAATATCTACACCGCGATCTGTGTAAACATGGAAATATCTACACCGCGATCTGTATAAACATGGAAATATCTTCACCGCGATCTGTATAAACATGGAAATATCTACACCGCTATCTGTATAAACATGGAAATATCTACACCGCCATCTGTATAAACATGGAAATATCTACAATGCCATCTGTATAAACATGGAAATATCTACACCGCGATCTGTATAAACATGGAAATATCTACACCGCGATCTGTATAAACATGGAAATATCTACACCGCTATCTGTATAAACATGGAAATATCCACAGCTATCTCTATGAACATGTAAATATCTACACCGCCATCTGTATAAACATGGAAATACCTACAAAGTCATGTGTATAAACATGGAAATATCTACAAAGCCATCTGTATAAACATGGAAATATCTACACAGCCATCTGTATATACATGGAAATATCTACACCGCTATCTGTATAAACATGGTAATATCCACACCGCCATCTATATAAACATGGAAATATCTACACCGCCATCTGTATAAACATGGAAATATCTACAATGCCATCTATAGAAAGATGGAAATATCTACACCGCAATCTGTCTAAACATGGAAATATCTACACCGATATCTGTAAAAACTTGGAAATATCTACACCGCTATCTGTATAAACATGGAAATATCTACACTGAGATCTGTATAAACATGGAAATACCTACACCGCAATCTGTATAAACATGGAAATATCTACACCGTTATCTGTATAAACATGGAAATATGTACACCGCTATCTGTATAAATATGGAAATATCTACACAGCTATCTCTATAAACATGGAAATATCTACACCGCCATCTGTATAAACATGGAAATACCTACAAAGTCATCTGTATAAACATGGAAATATCTACAAAGCCATCTGTATAAACATGGAAATATCTACACTGCCAGCTGTATATACATGGAAATATCTACACCGCAATCTGTATAAACATGGAAATAACTACACCGCTATTTGTATAAACAGGGAAATATCTACACCATGATCTGTATAAACATGGCGATATTTACACCGCTATCTGTATAAACATGGAAATTTCTACACCGTTATCTGTATAAATATGGAAATATCTACACCGCTATCTCTATAAACATGGAAATATCTGCACCGCCATCTGTATAAACATGGCAATACCTATACAGTCATCTGTGTAAACATGGAAATATCTACACCACCATCTGTATAAACATGGAAATATCTACAATGCCATCTGTATACACATGGAAATATGTACACGGCAATCTGTGTATAGATGGAAACATCAACACCGCCATCTGTAAAAACTTGGAAATATCTACACTGCTATCTCTATAAACATGGAAATATCTACACTGCGGTCTGTATAAACATGGAAATATCTACACCGGTATCTGTATAAACATGGAAATATCTACACCATGATCTGTATAAACATGGAAATATATACACCGCTATCTGTATAAACATGGAAATATCTGCACCGCTATCTCTATAGACATGGAAATATCTACAAAGCCATCTGTATAAACATGGAAATACCTACACAGTCATGTGTAGGAACATGGAAATATCTACACTGCCATCTGTATAAACCTAGAAATATCTACACAGCCCTCTGTATAAATATGGAGATATCTGCATAGGCATCTGTATAAACATGGAAATATCTACCCCGCTATCTGTATAAACATGGAAATACCTACACCGCTGTCTCTATAAACATGGAAATATGTACACCGCTATGTATATAAACATGGAAATATCTCCACTGCTGTCTGTATAAACATGGAAATATCTCCACCGTTATCTGTATAAACATGGAAATATCTACAGCGCCATCTCTATAAACATTGAAATATCTACACTGCCATCTGTAAAAACATGGAAATATCTACACAGTCATCTGAATAAACATGGAAATATCTACACCACCATCTGTATAAACATGGAAATACCTACAATACCATCTGTATATACATGGAAATATCTACACACACATCTGTATAAATATGGAAATATCTACACCTCCATCTGTATAAACATGGAAATAACTACACTGCCATCTGTATAAAGATGGAAATATCTACACCGCTATCTCTATAAATATGGAAATATCTACACCGCCATCTCTATAAACATGAAAATATCTACACTGCTATCTCCATAAAGATGGAAGTATCTACTCCGCCATGTGTATAAACACGGAAATATCTACACCACCATCTGTGTAAACATGGAAATATCTACACCGCTCTCTCTATAAACATGGAAATATCTACACCACCATCTGCATGTCCATGGAAATATCTACGCCGCCATCTGTTTAAACATGGATATATCTACACGACCATCTGTGTATAGATGGAAATATCAACACCGCCATCTGTACAAACATGGAAATATCTACACCGCTATCTCTATAAACATGGAAATATGTGCACTGCCATCTGTAAAAACATGGAAATACCTATACAGTCATCTGTATAAACATGGAAATATCTACAATGCCATCTGTATACACATGGAAATATTTACACAGCCATCTGTATAAACATGTGAATATCTACACTGCTATATCTATAAACATGGAAATATCTACACCGCCATCTCTATAAACATGAAAATATCTACACTGCCATCTCCATAAACATGGAACTAACTACTCTGCCATCTGTATAAACATGGAAACATCTACACCGCCATCTGTGTGAATAAGGAAATATCTACAATGCCATCTGTATAAAGATATAAATATCTGCACCGCGAGCTGTATAAACATGGAAATATCTACATCGCTATCTGTATAAACGTGGAAATACCAACACCGCTATCGGTATCAACATGGAAATATCTACAACGCCATCTATATAAACATGGAAATGTCTACACCGCTATGTCTATAAACATGGAAATACCTACACCGCTATCTCTGTAAACATGGAAATGTCTACACCGCTATCTGTATAAACATGGAAATATCTACCCCGCTATCTGTATAAACATGGAAATATCTACACCGCGATCTGTATAAACATGGAAATATGTACACCGCGATCTGTATAAACATGGAAATATCTTCACCACGATCTGTATAAACATGGAAATATCTACACCGCTATCTGTATAAACATGGAAATATCTACACCGCCATCTGTATAAACATGGAAATATCTACAATGCCATCTGTATAAACATGGAAATATCTACACCGCGATCGGTATAAACATGGAAATAACTACACCGCGATCTGTATTAACATGGAAATATCTACACCGCTATCTGTATAAACATGGAAATATCTACACAGCTATCTCTATATACATGGAAATATCTACACCGCCATCTGTATAAACATGGAAATACCTACAAAGTCATCTGTATAAACATGGAAATATCTACAAAGCCATCTGTATAAACATGGAAATATCTACACAGCCATCTGTATATACATGGAAATATCTACACCGCTATCTGTATAAACATGGAAATAACTACACGGCTATTTGTATAAACAAGGAAATATCTACACCATGATCTGTATAAACATGGCAATATTTACACCGCTATCTGTATAAACATGGAAATTTCTACACCGTTATCTGTATAAATATGGAAATATCTACACCGCTATCTCTATATACATGGAAATATCTACACCGCCATCTGTATAAACATGGAAATACCTATACAGTCATCTGTGTAAACATGGAAATATCTACACCACCATCTGTATAAACATGGAAATATCTACAATGCCATCTGTATACACATGGAAATACCTACACGGCAATCTGTGTATAGATGGAAACATCAACACCGCCATCTGTAAAAACTTGGAAATATCTACACTGCTATCCCTATAAACATGGAAATATCTACACTGCGGTCTGTATAAACATGGAAATATCTACACCGGTATCTGTATAAACATGGAAATATCTACACCATGATCTGTATAAACATGGAAATATATACACCGCTATCTGTAAAACATGGAAGTATCTGCACCGCTATCTCTATAGACATGGAAATATCTACAAAGCCATCTGTATAAACATGGAAATATCTACACAGCCATCTGTATATACATGGAAATATCTACAACGCTATCTGTATAAACCTGGTAATATCTACACCGCCATCTATATAAACATGGAAATATACACACCGCCATCTGTATAAACATGGAAATATCTACTATGCCATCTGTAGAAAGATGGAAATATCTACACCGCAATCTGTGTAAACATGGAAATATCTACACCGATACCTGTAAAAACATGGAAATATCTACACCGCTATCTGTATAAACATGGAAATATCTACACCGTGGTCTGTTTAAACATGGAAATATCTACACGGCCATCTGTGTATAGATGGAAATATCAAAACCGCCATCTGTACAAACATGGAAATATCTACACCGCTATCTCTATAAACATGGAAATGTGTGCACTGCCATCTGTAAAAACATGGAAATACCTATACAGTCATCTGTATAAACATGGAAATATCTACAATGCCATCTGTATACACATGGAAATATCTAAACAGCCATCTGTATAAATATGTAAATATCTACACCGCTATCTCTATAAACATGGAAATACCTACAACGCTATCTCTATAAACATGGAAATATCTACACCGCGATCTGTATAAACATGGAAATATCTACACCGCGATCTGTATAAACATGGAAATATCTTCACCGCGATCTGTATAAACATGGAAATATCTACACCGCGATCTGTATAAACATGGCAATATTTACACCGCTATCTGTATAAACATGGAAATTTCTACACCGTTATCTGTATAAATATGGAAATATCTACACCGCTATCTCTATAAACATGGAAATATCTGCACCGCCATCTGTATAAACATGGCAATACCTATACAGTCATCTGTGTAAACATGGAAATATCTACACCACCATCTGTATAAACATGGAAATATCTACAATGCCATCTGTATACACATGGAAATATGTACACGGCAATCTGTGTATAGATGGAAACATCAACACCGCCATCTGTAAAAACTTGGAAATATCTACACTGCTATCTCTATAAACATGGAAATATCTACACTGCGGTCTGCATAAACATGGAAATATCTACACCGGTATCTGTATAAACATGGAAATATCTACACCATGATCTGTATAAACATGGAAATATATACACCGCTATCTGTATAAACATGGAAATATCTGCACCGCTATCTCTATAGACATGGAAATATCTACAAAGCCATCTGTATAAACATGGAAATACCTACACAGTCATGTGTAGGAACATGGAAATATCTACACTGCCATCTGTATAAACCTAGAAATATCTACACAGCCCTCTGTATAAATATGGAGATATCTGCATAGGCATCTGTATAAACATGGAAATATCTACCCCGCTATCTGTATAAACATGGAAATACCTACACCGCTGTCTCTATAAACATGGAAATATGTACACCGCTATGTATATAAACATGGAAATATCTCCACTGCTGTCTGTATAAACATGGAAATATCTCCACCGTTATCTGTATAAACATGGAAATATCTACAGCGCCATCTCTATAAACATTGAAATATCTACACTGCCATCTGTAAAAACATGGAAATATCTACACAGTCATCTGAATAAACATGGAAATATCTACACCACCATCTGTATAAACATGGAAATACCTACAATACCATCTGTATATACATGGAAATATCTACACACACATCTGTATAAATATGGAAATATCTACACCTCCATCTGTATAAACATGGAAATATCTACACTGCCATCTGTATAAAGATGGAAATATCTACACCGCTATATCTATAAATATGGAAATATCTACACCGCCATCTCTATAAACATGAAAATATCTACACTGCTATCTCCATAAAGATGGAAGTATCTACTCCGCCATGTGTATAAACACGGAAATATCTACACCACCATCTGTGTAAACATGGAAATATCTACACCGCTCTCTGTATAAACATGGAAATATCTACACCACCATCTGCATGTCCATGGAAATATCTACGCCGCCATCTGTTTAAACATGGATATATCTACACGACCATCTGTGTATAGATGTAAATATCAACACCGCCATCTGTACAAACATGGAAATATCTACACCGCTATCTCTATAAACATGGAAATATGTGCACTGCCATCTGTAAAAACATGGAAATACCTATACAGTCATCTGTATAAACATGGAAATATCTACAATGCCATCTGTATACACATGGAAATATTTACACAGCCATCTGTATAAACATGTAAATATCTACACTGCTATATCTATAAACATGGAAATATCTACACCGCCATCTCTATAAACATGAAAATATCTACACTGCCATCTCCATAAACATGGAACTAACTACTCTGCCATCTGAATAAACATGGAAACATCTACACCGCCATCTGTGTGAATAAGGAAATATCTACAATGCCATCTGTATAAAGATATAAATATCTGCACCGCGAGCTGTATAAACATGGAAATATCTACATCGCTATCTGTATAAACGTGGAAATACCAACACCGCTATCGGTATCAACATGGAAATATCTACAACGCCATCTATATAAACATGGAAATGTCTACACCGCTATGTCTATAAACATGGAAATACCTACACCGCTATCTCTGTAAACATGGAAATGTCTACACCGCTATCTGTATAAACATGGAAATATCTACCCCGCTATCTGTATAAACATGGAAATATCTACACCGCTATCTGTATAAACATGGAAATATCTACACTGAGATCTGTATAAACATGGAAATACCTACACCGCGATCTGTATAAACATGGAAATATCTACACCGTTATCTGTATAAACATGGAAATATGTACACCGCTATCTGTATAAATATGGAAATATCTACACAGCTATCTCTATAAACATGGAAATATCTACACCGCCATCTGTATAAACATGGAAATACCTACAAAGTCATCTGTATAAACATGGAAATATCTACAAAGCCATCTGTATAAACATGGAAATATCTACACTGCCATCTGTATATACATGGAAATATCTACACCGCAATCTGTATAAACATGGAAATAACTACACCGCTATTTGTATAAACAAGGAAATATCTACACCATGATCTGTATAAACATGGCAATATTTACACCGCTATCTGTATAAACATGGAAATTTCTACACCGTTATCCGTATAAATATGGAAATATCTACACCGCTATCTCTATAAACATGGAAATATCTGCACCGCCATCTGTATAAACATGGCAATACCTATACAGTCATCTGTGTAAACATGGAAATATCTACACCACCATCTGTATAAACATGGAAATATCTACAATGCCATCTGTATACACATGGAAATATGTACACGGCAATCTGTGTATAGATGGAAACATCAACACCGCCATCTGTAAAAACTTGGAAATATCTACACTGCTATCTCTATAAACATGGAAATATCTACACTGCGGTCTGTATAAACATGGAAATATCTACACCGGTATCTGTATAAACATGGAAATATCTACACCATGATCTGTATAAACATGGAAATATATACACCGCTATCTGTATAAACATGGAAATATCTGCACCGATATCTCTATAGACATGGAAATATCTACAAAGCCATCTGTATAAACATGGAAATACCTACACAGTCATGTGTAGGAACATGGAAATATCTACACTGCCATCTGTATAAACCTAGAAATATCTACACAGCCCTCTGTATAAATATGGAGATATCTGCATAGGCATCTGTATAAACAATGAAATATCTACCCCGCTATCTGTATAAACATGGAAATACCTACACCGCTGTCTCTATAAACATGGAAATATGTACACCGCTATGTATATAAACATGGAAATATCTCCACTGCTGTCTGTATAAACATGGAAATATCTCCACCGTTATCTGTATAAACATGGAAATATCTACAGCGCCATCTCTATAAACATTGAAATATCTACACTGCCATCTGTAAAAACATGGAAATATCTACACAGTCATCTGAATAAACATGGAAATATCTACACCACCATCTGTATAAACATGGAAATACCTACAATACCATCTGTATATACATGGAAATATCTACACACACATCTGTATAAATATGGAAATATCTACACCTCCATCTGTATAAACATGGAAATATCTACACTGCCATCTGTATAAAGATGGAAATATCTACACCGCTATCTCTATAAATATGGAAATATCTACACCGCCATCTCTATAAACATGAAAATATCTACACTGCTATCTCCATAAAGATGGAAGTATCTACTCCGCCATGTGTATAAACACGGAAATATCTACACCACCATCTGTGTAAACATGGAAATATCTACACCGCTCTCTGTATAAACATGGAAATATCTACACCACCATCTGCATGTCCATGGAAATATCTACGCCGCCATCTGTTTAAACATGGATATATCTACACGACCATCTGTGTATAGATGGAAATATCAACACCGCCATCTGTACAAACATGGAAATATCTACACCGCTATCTCTATAAACATGGAAATATGTGCACTGCCATCTGTAAAAACATGGAAATACCTATACAGTCATCTGTATAAACATGGAAATATCTACAATGCCATCTGTATACACATGGAAATATTTACACAGCCATCTGTATAAACATGTAAATATCTACACTGCTATATCTATAAACATTGAAATATCTACACCGCCATCTCTATAAACATGAAAATATCTACACTGCCATCTCCATAAACATGGAACTAACTACTCTGCCATCTGTATAAACATGGAAACATCTACACCGCCATCTGTGTGAATAAGGAAATATCTACAATGCCATCTGTATAAAGATATAAATATCTGCACCGCGAGCTGTATAAACATGGAAATATCTACATCGCTATCTGTATAAACGTGGAAATACCAACACCGCTATCGGTATCAACATGGAAATATCTACAACGCCATCTATATAAACATGGAAATGTCTACACCGCTATGTCTATAAACATGGAAATACCTACACCGCTATCTCTATAAACATGGAAATGTCTACACCGCTATCTGTATAAACATGGAAATATCTACCCCGCTATCTGTATAAACATGGAAATATCTACACCGCGATCTGTATAAACATGGAAATATGTACACCGCGATCTGTATAAACATGGAAATATCTTCACCACGATCTGTATAAACATGGAAATATCTACACCGCTATCTGTATAAACATGGAAATATCTACACCGCCATCTGTATAAACATGGAAATATCTACAATGCCATCTGTATAAACATGGAAATATCTACACCGCGATCTGTATAAACATGGAAATAACTACACCGCGATCTGTATTAACATGGAAATATCTACACCGCTATCTGTATAAACATGGAAATATCTACACAGCTATCTCTATATACATGGAAATATCTACACCGCCATCTGTATAAACATGGAAATACCTACAAAGTCATCTGTATAAACATGGAAATATCTACAAAGCCATCTGTATAAACATGGAAATATCTACACAGCCATCTGTATATACATGGAAATATCTACACCGCTATCTGTATAAACATGGAAATAACTACACGGCTATTTGTATAAACAAGGAAATATCTACACCATGATCTGTATAAACATGGCAATATTTACACCGCTATCTGTATAAACATGGAAATTTCTACACCGTTATCTGTATAAATATGGAAATATCTACACCGCTATCTATACATGGAAATATCTACACCGCCATCTGTATAAACATGGAAATACCTATACAGTCATCTGTGTAAACATGGAAATATCTACACCACCATCTGTATAAACATGGAAATATCTACAATGCCATCTGTATACACATGGAAATACCTACACGGCAATCTGTGTATAGATGGAAACATCAACACCGCCATCTGTAAAAACTTGGAAATATCTACACTGCTATCCCTATAAACATGGAAATATCTACACTGCGGTCTGTATAAACATGGAAATATCTACACCGGTATCTGTATAAACATGGAAATATCTACACCATGGTCTGTATAAACATGGAAATATATACACCGCTATCTGTAAAACATGGAAGTATCTGCACCGCTATCTCTATAGACATGGAAATATCTACAAAGCCATCTGTATAAACATGGAAATATCTACACAGCCATCTGTATATACATGGAAATATCTACAACGCTATCTGTATAAACATGGTAATATCTACACCGCCATCTATATAAACATGGAAATATACACACCGCCATCTGTATCAACATGGAAATATCTACTATGCCATCTGTAGAAAGATGGAAATATCTACACCGCAATCTGTGTAAACATGGAAATATCTACACCGATACCTGTAAAAACATGGAAATATCTACACCGCTATCTGTATAAACATGGAAATATCTACACCGTGATCTGTTTAAACATGGAAATATCTACACGGCCATCTGTGTATAGATGGAAATATCAAAACCGCCATCTGTACAAACATGGAAATATCTACACCGCTATCTCTATAAACATGGAAATGTGTGCACTGCCATCTGTAAAAACATGGAAATACCTATACAGTCATCTGTATAAACATGGAAATATCTACAATGCCATCTGTATACACATGGAAATATCTAAACAGCCATCTGTATAAATATGTGAATATCTACACCGCTATCTCTATAAACATGGAAATACCTACACCGCTATCTCTATAAACATGGAAATATCTACACCGCGATCTGTATAAACATGGAAATATCTACACCGCGATCTGTATAAACATGGAAATATCTTCACCGCGATCTGTATAAACATGGAAATATCTACACCGCTATCTGTATAAACATGGAAATATCTACACCGCCATCTGTATAAACATGGAAATATCTACAATGCCATCTGTATAAACATGGAAATATCTACACCGCGATCTGTATAAACATGGAAATATCTACACCGCGATCTGTATAAACATGGAAATATCTACACCGCTATCTGTATAAACATGGAAATATCCACAGCTATCTCTATGAACATGTAAATATCTACACCGCCATCTGTATAAACATGGAAATACCTACAAAGTCATCTGTATAAACATGGAAATATCTACAAAGCCATCTGTATAAACATGGAAATATCTACACAGCCATCTGTATATACATGGAAATATCTACACCGCTATCTGTATAAACATGGTAATATCCACACCGCCATCTATATAAACATGGAAATATCTACACCGCCATCTGTATAAACATGGAAATATCTACAATGCCATCTATAGAAAGATGGAAATATCTACACCGCAATCTGTCTAAACATGGAAATATCTACACCGATATCTGTAAAAACTTGGAAATATCTACACCGCTATCTGTATAAACATGGAAATATCTACACTGAGATCTGTATAAACATGGAAATACCTACACCGCGATCTGTATAAACATGGAAATATCTACACCGTTATCTGTATAAACATGGAAATATGTACACCGCTATCTGTATAAATATGGAAATATCTACACAGCTATCTCTATAAACATGGAAATATCTACACCGCCATCAGTATAAACATGGAAATACCTACAAAGTCATCTGTATAAACATGGAAATATCTACAAAGCCATCTGTATAAACATGGAAATATCTACACTGCCATCTGTATATACATGGAAATATCTACACCGCAATCTGTATAAACATGGAAATAACTACACCGCTATTTGTATAAACAAGGAAATATCTACACCGTGATCTGTATAAACATGGCAATATTTACACCGCTATCTGTATAAACATGGAAATTTCTACACCGTTATCTGTATAAATATGGAAATATCTACACCGCTATCTCTATAAACATGGAAATATCTGCACCGCCATCTGTATAAACATGGCAATACCTATACAGTCATCTGTGTAAACATGGAAATATCTACACCACCATCTGTATAAACATGGAAATATCTACAATGCCATCTGTATACACATGGAAATATGTACACGGCAATCTGTGTATAGATGGAAACATCAACACCGCCATCTGTAAAAACTTGGAAATATCTACACTGCTATCTCTATAAACATGGAAATATCTACACTGCGGTCTGTATAAACATGGAAATATCTACACCGGTATCTGTATAAACATGGAAATATCTACACCATGATCTGTATAAACATGGAAATATATACACCGCTATCTGTATAAACATGGAAATATCTGCACCGCTATCTCTATAGACATGGAAATATCTACAAAGCCATCTGTGTAAACATGGAAATTCCTACACAGTCATGTGTAGGAACATGGAAATATCTACACTGCCATCTGTATAAACATAGAAATATCTACACTGCCCTCTGTATAAATATGGAGATATCTGCATAGGCATCTGTATAAACATGGAAATATCTGCACCGCTATCTGTATAAACATGGAAATACCTACACCGCTGTCTCTATAAACATGGAAATATGTACACCGCTATGTTTATAAACATGGAAATATCTCCACTGCTGTCTGTATAAACATGGAAATATCTCCACCGTTATCTGTATAAACATGGAAATATCTACAGCGCCATCTCTATAAATATTGAAATATCTACACTGCCATCTGTAAAAACATGGAAATATCTACACAGTCATCTGAATAAACATGGAAATATCTACACCACCATCTGTATAAACATGGAAATACCTACAATACCATCTGTATATACAGGGAAATATCTACACACACATCTGTATAAATATGGAAATATCTACACCGCCATCTGTATAAACATGGAAATATCTACACTGCCATCTGTAGAAAGATGGAAATATCTACACCGCTATCTCTATAAATATGGAAATATCTACACTGCCATCTCTATAAACATGAAAATATCTACACTGCTATCTCCATAAAGATGGAAGTATCTACTCCGCCATGTGTATAAACACGGAAATATCTACACCACCATCTGTGTAAACATGGAAATATCTACACCGCTCTCCGTATAAACATGGAAATATCTACACCGCCATCTGCATGTCCATGGAAATATCTACGCCGCCATCTGTTTAAACATGGATATATCTACACGACCATCTGTGTATAGTTGGAAATATCAACACCGCCATCTGTACAAACATGGAAATATCTACACCGCTATCTCTATAAACATGGAAATGTGTGCACTGCCATCTGTGAAAACATGGAAATACCTATTCAGTCATCTGTATAAACATGGAAATATCTACAATGCCATCTGTATACACATGGAAATATCTACACAGCCATCTGTATAAACATCTAAATATCTACACTGCTATCTCTATAAACATGGAAATATCTACACCGCCATCTCTATAAACATGAAAATATCTACACTGCCATCTCCATAAACGTGGAACTAACTACTCCGCCATCTCTATAAACATGGAAACATCTACACCGCCACCTGTGTGAATAAGGAAATATATACAATGCCATCTGTATAAAGATATAAATATCTGCACCGCGAGCTGTATAAACATGGAAATATCTACATTGCTATCTGCATAAACGTGGAAATACCAACACCGCTATCGGTATAAACATGGAAATATCTACAACGCCATCTATATAAACATGGAAATATCTACACCGCTATGTCTATAAACATGGAAATACCTACACCGCTATCTCTATAAACATGGAAATATCTACACCGCGATCTGTATACACATGGAAATATCTACACCGCGATCTGTATAAACATGGAAATATCTACACCGCCATCTGTATAAACATGGAAATATCTACACCGCCATCTGTATAAACATGGAAATATCTACAATGCCATCTGTATAAACATGGAAATATCTACACCGCGATCTGTATAAACATGGAAATATCTACACCGCCATCTGTATAAACATGGAAATATCTACAATGCCATCTGTATAAACATGGAAATATCTACACCGCGATCTGTATAAACCTGGAAATATCTACACCGCGATCTGTATAAACATGGAAATATCTACACCGCTATCTGTATAAACATGGAAATATCTACACAGCTATCTCTATAAACATGGAAATATCTATACCGCCATCTGTATAAACATGGAAATACCTACAAAGTCATCTGTATAAACATGGAAATATCTACAAAGCCATCTGTATAAACATGGAAATATCTACACAGCCATCTGTATATACATGGAAATATCTACACCGCCATCTGTATAAACATGGTAATATCTACACCGCCATCTATATAAACATGGAAATATCTACACCGCCTTCTGTATAAACATGGAAATATCTACACTGCCATCTGCAGAAAGATGGAAATATCTACACCGCAATCTGTGTAAACATGGAAATATCTACACCGATATCTGTAAAAACATGGAAATGTCTACACCGCTATCTGTATAAACATGGAAATATCTACACCGTGATCTGTATAAACATGGAAATATCTACACCACGATCTGTATAAACATGGAAATATCTACACCGCTATCTGTATAAACATGGAAATATCTACACCGCTATCTGTATAAATATGGAAATATCTACACAGCTATCTCTATAAACATGGAAATATCTACACCGCCATCTGTATAAACATGGAAATATCTACAAAGCCATCTGTATAAACACGGAAATATCTACACAGCCATCTGTATATACATGGAAAAATCTACACGGCAATCTGTATAAACATGGAAGTAACTACACCGCTATTTGTATAAACAAGGAAATATCTACACCACGATCTGTATAAACATGGCAATATTTACACCGCTATCTGTATAAACATGGAAATTTCTACACCGTTATCTGTATAAATATGGAAATATCTACACCGCTATCTCTATAAACATGGAAATATCTGCACCGCCATCTTTATAAACATGGCAATACCTATACAGTCATCTGTGTAAACATGGAAATATCTACACCACCATCTGTATAAACATGGAAATATCTACAATGCCATCTGTATACACATGTAAATACCTACACGGCAATCTGTGTATAGATGGAAACATCAACACCGCCATCTGTAAAAACTTGGAAATATCTACACTGCTATCTCTATAAACCTGGAAATATCTACACTGCGGTCTGTATAAACATGGAAATATCTACACCGGTATCTGTATAAACATGGAAATATCTACACCATGATCTGTATAAACATGGAAACATATACACCGCTATCTGTATAAACATGGAAATATCTGCACCGCTATCTCTATAGACATGGAAATATCTACAAAGCCATCTGTATAAACATGGAAGTACCTACACAGTCATGTGTAGGAACATGGAAATATCTACACTGCCATCTGTATAAACATAGAAATATCTACACAGCCCTCTGTATAAATATGGAGATATCTGCATAGGCATCCGTATAAACATGGAAATATCTGCACCGCTATCTGTATAAACATGGAAATACCTACACCGCTGTCTCTATAAACATGGAAATATGTACACCGCTATGTATATAAACATGGAAATATCTCCACTGCTGTCTCTATAAACATGGAAATATCTCCACCGTTATCTGTATAAACATGGAAATATCTACAGCGCCATCTCTATAAACATTGAAATATCTACACTGCCATCTGTAAAAACATGGAAATATCTACACAGTCATCTGAATAAACATGGAGATATCTACACCACCATCTGTATAAACATGGAAATACCTACAATACCATCTGTATATACATGGAAATATCTACACACACATCTGTATAAATATGGAAATATCTACACCGCCATCTGTATAAACATGGAAATATCTACACTGCCATCTGTAGAAAGATGGAAATATCTACACCGCTATCTCTATAAATATGGAAATATCTACACCGCCATCTCTATAAACATGAAAATATCTACACTGCTATCTCCATAAAGATTGAAGTATCTACCCCACCATGTGTATAAACACGGAAATATCTTCACCACCATCTGTGTAAACATGGAAATATCTACACCGCTCTCTGTATAAACATGGAAATATCTACACCGCCATCTGCATGTCCATGGAAATATCTACGCCGCCATCTGTTTAAACATGGATATATCTACATGACCATCTGTGTATAGATGGAAATATCAACACCGCCATCTGTACAAACATGGAAATATCTACACCGCTAACTCTATAAACATGGAAATGTGTGCACTGCCATCTGTAAAAACATGGAAATACCTATACAGTCATCTGTATAAACTTGGAAATATCTACAATGCCATCTGTATACACATGGAAATATCTACACAGCCATCTGTATAAACATGTAAATATCTACACTGCTATCTCTATAAACATGGAAATATCTACACCGCCATCTCTATAAACATGAAAATATCTACACTGCCATCTCCATAAACATGGAACTAAATACTCCGCCATCTGTATAAACATGGAAACATCTAAACCACCATCTGTGTGAATAAGGAAATATCTACAATGCCATCTGTATAAAGATATAAATATCTGCACCACGAGCTGTATAAACATGGAAATATCTACATCGCTATCTGTATAAACGTGGAAATACCAACACCGCTATCGGTATAAACATGGAAATATCTACAACGCCATCTATATAAACATGGAAATGTCTACACCGCTATGTCTATAAACATGGAAATACCTACACCGCTATCTCTATAAACATGGAAATATATACACCGCTATCTGTATAAACATGGAAATATCTACACCGCTATCTGTATAAACATGGAAATATCTACACCGCGATCTGAATAAACATGGAAATATGTACACCGCGATCTGTATAAACATGGAAATATCTTCACCACGATCGGTATAAACATGGAAATATCTACACCGCTATCTGTATAAACATAGAAATATCTACACCGTGATCTGTATAAACATGGAAATATCTACACCGACATCTGTATAAACATGGAAATATCTACACCGCGATCTGTATAAACATGGAAATATCGACACCGCGATCTGTATAAACATGGAAATATCTACACCGCTATCTGTATAAACATGGAAATATCTACACAGATATCTCTATAAACATGGAAATATCTACACCGCCATCTGTATAAAAATGGAAGTACCTACAAAGTCATCTGTATAAACATGGAAATATCTACAGAGCCATCTGTATAAACATGGAAATATCTACACAGCCCTCTGTATATACATGGAAATATCTACAAAGCTATCTGTATAAACATGGTAATATCTACACCGCCATCTGTATAAACATGGAAATATCTACACCGCCATCTGTATAAACATGGAAATATCTACAATGCCATCTGTAGAAAGATGGAAATATCTACACCGCAATCTGTGTAAACATGGAAATATCTACACCGATATCTGTAAAAACATGGAAATACCTACATCGCTATCTGTATAAACATGAAAATATCTACACCGCGATCTGTATAAACACGGAAATATCTACACCGCGATCTGTATAAACATGGAAATATCCACACCACGATATGTATAAACATGGAAATATCTACAAAGTCTTCTGTATAAACATGGAAATATCTACAAAGCCATCTGTATAAACATGGAAATATCTACAAAGCCATCTGTATAAACATGGAAATATCTACACAGCCATCTGTATATGATTTGAAATATCTACACCGCTATCTGTATAAACATGGTAATATCTACACCGCCATCTATATAAACATGGAAATATCTACACCGCCATCTGTATAAACATGGAAATATCTACAATGCCATCTGTAGAAAGATGGAAATATCTACACCGCAATCTGTGTAAACATGGAAATATCTACACCGATATCTGTAAAAACATGGAAATATCTACACCGCCATCTGTATAAACATGGAAATACCTACAAAGTCATCTGTATAAACATGGAAATATCTACAAAGCCATCTGTATAAACATGGAAATATCTACACAGCCATCTGTATATACATGGAAATATCTACACCGCTATCTGTATAAACATGGAAATAACTACACCGCTATTTGTATAAACAAGGAAATATCTACACCATGATCTGTATAAACATGGCAATATTTACACCGCTATCTGTATAAACATGGAAATTTCTACACCGTTATCTGTATAAATATGGAAATATCTACACCGCTATCTCTATAAACATGGAAATATCTGCACCGCCATCTGTATATACATGGCAATACCTATACAGTCATCTGTGTAAACATGGAAATATCTACACCACCATCTGTATAAACATGGAAATATCTACAATGCCATCTGTATACACATGGAAATACCTACACGTCAATCTGTATATAGATGGAAACATCAACACCGCCATCTGTAAAAACTTGGAAATATCTACACTGCTATCTCTATAAACATGGAAATATCTACACTGCGGTCTGTATGAACATGGAAATATCTACACCGGTATCTGTATAAACATGGAAATATCTACACCATGATCTGTATAAACATGGAAATATCTGCACAGCTATCTCTATAGACATGGAAATATCTACAAAGATATCTGTATAAACATGGAAATACCTACACAGTCATGTGTAGGAACATGGAAATATCTACACTGCCATCTGTATAAACATAGAAATATCTACACAGCCCTCTGTATAAATATGGAGATATCTGCATAGGCATCTGTATAAACATGGAAATATCTACACCGCTATCTGTATAAACATGGAAATACCTACACCGCTGTCTCTATAAACATGGAAATATGTACACCGCTATGTATATAAACATGGAAATATCTCCACTGCTGTCTGTATAAACATGGAAATATCTCCACCGTTATCTGTATAAACATGGAAATATCTACAGCGCCATCTCTATAAACATTGAAATATCTACACTGCCATCTGTAAAAACATGGAAATATCTACACAGTCATCTGAATAAACATGGAAATATCTACACCACCGTCTGTATAAACATGGAAATACCTACAATACCATCTGTATATACATGGAAACATCTACACACACATCTGTATAAATATGGAAATATCTACACCGCCATCTGTATAAACATGGAAATATCTACACAACCATCTGTATATACATGGAAATATCTACACCGCTATCTGTATAAACATGGAAATATCTACACCGCGATCTGTATAAACATGGAAATATCTACACCGCGATCTGTATAAACATGGAAATATCTACACCGCTATCTGTATAAATATGGAAATATCTACACAGCTATCTCTATAAACATGGAAATATCTACACCGCCATCTGTATAAACATGGAAATACCTACAAAGTCATCTGTATAAACACGGAAATATCTACAAAACCATCTGTGTAAACATGGAAATATCTACACAGCCATCTGTATATACATGGAAATATCTACACCGCAATCTGTATAAACATGGAAATAACTACACCGCTATTTGTATAAACAAGGAAATATCTACACCATGATCTGTATAAACATGGCAATATTTACACTGCTATCTGTATAAACATGGAAATTTCTACACCGTTATCTGTATAAATATGGAAATATCTACACCGCTATCTCTATAAACATGGAAATATCTGCACCGCCATCTGTATAAACATGGCAATACCTATACAGTCATCTGTGTGAACATGGAAATATCTACACCACCATCTGTATAAACATGGAAATATCTACAATGCCATCTGTATATGGAAATACGTTCACGGCAATCTGTGTATAGATGGAAACATCAACACCGCCATCTGTAAAAACTTGGAAATATCTACACTGCTATCTCTATAAACATGGAAATATCTACACTGCGGTCTGTATAAACATGGAAATATCTACACCGGTATCTGTATAAACATGGAAATATCTACACCATGATCTGTATAAACATGGAAATATATACACCGCTATCTGTATAAACATGGAAATATCTGCACCGCTATCTCTATAGACATGGAAATATCTACAAAGCCATCTGTATAAACATGGAAATACCTACACAGTCATGTGTAGGAACATGGAAATATCTACACTGCCATCTGTATAAACATAGAAATATCTACACAGCCCTCTGTATAAATATGGAGATATCTGCATAGGCATCTGTATAAACATGGAAATATCTGCACCGCTATCTGTATAAACATGGAAATACCTACACCGCTGTCTCTATAAACATGGAAATATGTACACCGCTATGTATATAAACATGGAAATATCTCCACTGCTGTCTGTATAAACATGGAAATATCTCCACCGTTATCTGTATAAACATGGAAATATCTACAGCGCCATCTCTATAAACATTGAAATATCTACACTGCAATCTGTAAAAACATGGAAATATCTACACAGTCATCTGAATAAACATGGAAATATCTACACCACCATCTGTATAAACATGGAAATACCTACAATACCATCTGTATACACATGGAAATATCTACACAGACATCTGTATAAATATAGAAATATCTACACCGCCATCTGTATAAACATGGAAATATCTATACTGCCATCTGTAGAAAGATGGAAATATCTACACCGCTATCTCTATAAATATGGAAATATCTACACCGCCATCTCTATAAACATGAAAATATCTACACTGCCATCTCCATAAAGATGGAAGTATCTACTCCGCCATGTGTATAAACACGGAAATATCTACACCACCATCTGTGTAAACATGGAAATATCTACACCGCGCTCTGTATAAACATGGAAATAACTACACCGCCATCTGCATGTCCATGGAAATATCTACGCCGCCATCTGTTAGAACATGGATATATCTACACGACCATCTGTGTATAGATGGAAATATCAACACCGCCATCTGTACAAACATGGAAATATCTACACCGCTATCTCTATAAACATGGAAATGTGTGCACTGCCATCTGTAAAAACATGGAAATACCTATACAGTCATCTGTATAAACATGGAAATATCTACAATGCCATCTGTATACACATGGAAATATCTACACAGCCTTCTGTATAAACATGTAAATATCTACACTGCTATCTCTATAAACATGGAAATATCTACACCGCCATCTCTATAAACGTGAAAATATCTACACTGCCATCTCCATCAACATGGAACTAACTACTCTGCCATCTCTATAAACATGGAAACATCTACACCGCCACCTGTGTGAATAAGGAAATATCTACAATGCCATCTGTATAAAGATATAAATATCTGCACCGCGAGCTGTATAAACATGGAAATATCTACATCGCTATCTGTATAAACGTGGAAATACCAACACCGCTATCGGTATAAACATGGAAATATCTAAAACGCCGTCTATATAAACATGGAAATATCTACACCGCTATGTCTATAAACATGGAAATACCTACACCGCTATCTCTAAATCATGGAAATATCTACACAGCTATCTGTATAAACATGGAAATATCTACACCGCGATCTATATAAACATGGAAATATCTTCACCGCGATCTGTATAAACATTGAAATATGTACACCGCGATCTGTATAAACATGGAAATATCTTCACCACGATCTGTATAAACATGGAAATATCTACACCGCTATCTGTATAAACATGGAAATATCTACACCGCCATCTGTATAAACATGGAAATATCTACAATGCCATCTGTATAAACATGGAAATATCTACACCGCGATCTGTATAAACCTGGAAATATCTACACCGCGATCTGTATAAACATGGAAATATCTACACCGCGATCTGTATAAACATGGAAATATCTACACAGCTATCTCTATAAACATGGAAATATCTACACCGCCATCTGTATAAACATGGAAATACCTACAAAGTCATCTGTATAAACATGGAAATATCTACAAAGCCATCTGTATAAACATGGAAATATCTACACAGCCATCTGTATATACATGGAAATATCTACACCGCCATCTGTATAAACATGGTAATATCTACACCGCCATCTATATAAACATGGAAATATCTACACCGCCTTCTGTATAAACATGGAAATATCTACACTGCCATCTGCAGAAAGATGGAAATATCTACACCGCAATCTGTGTAAACATGGAAATATCTACACCGATATCTGTAAAAACATGGAAATGTCTACACCGCTATCTGTATAAACATGGAAATATCTACACCGTGATCTGTATAAACATGGAAATATCTACACCACGATCTGTATAAACATGGAAATATCTACACCGCTATCTGTATAAACATGGAAATATCTACACCGCTATCTGTATAAATATGGAAATATCTACACAGCTATCTCTATAAACATGGAAATATCTACACCGCCATCTGTATAAACATGGAAATATCTACAAAGCCATCTGTATAAACACGGAAATATCTACACAGCCATCTGTATATACATGGAAAAATCTACACGGCAATCTGTATAAACATGGAAGTAACTACACCGCTATTTGTATAAACAAGGAAATATCTACACCAAGATCTGTATAAACATGGCAATATTTACACCGCTATCTGTATAAACATGGAAATTTCTACACCGTTATCTGTATAAATATGGAAATATCTACACCGCTATCTCTATAAACATGGAAATATCTGCACCGCCATCTGTATAAACATGGCAATACCTATACAGTCATCTGTGTAAACATGGAAATATCTACACCACCATCTGTATAAACATGGAAATATCTACAATGCCATCTGTATACACATGGAAATACCTACACGGCAATCTGTGTATAGATGGAAACATCAACACCGCCATCTGTAAAAACTTGGAAATATCTACACTGCTATCTCTATAAACCTGGAAATATCTACACTGCGGTCTGTATAAACATGGAAATATCTACACCGGTATCTGTATAAACATGGAAATATCTACACCATGATCTGTATAAACATGGAAACATATACACCGCTATCTGTATAAACATGGAAATATCTGCACCGCTATCTCTATAGACATGGAAATATCTACAAAGCCATCTGTATAAACATGGAAGTACCTACACAGTCATGTGTAGGAACATGGAAATATCTACACTGCCATCTGTATAAACATAGAAATATCTACACAGCCCTCTGTATAAATATGGAGATATCTGCATAGGCATCTGTATAAACATGGAAATATCTGCACCGCTATCTGTATAAACATGGAAATACCTACACCGCTGTCTCTATAAACATGGAAATATGTACACCGCTATGTATATAAACATGGAAATATCTCCACTGCTGTCTCTATAAACATGGAAATATCTCCACCGTTATCTGTATAAACATGGAAATATCTACAGCGCCATCTCTATAAACATTGAAATATCTACACTGCCATCTGTAAAAACATGGAAATATCTACACAGTCATCTGAATAAACATGGAGATATCTACACCACCATCTGTATAAACATGGAAATACCTACAATACCATCTGTATATACATGGAAATATCTACACACACATCTGTATAAATATGGAAATATCTACACCGCCATCTGTATAAACATGGAAATATCTACACTGCCATCTGTAGAAAGATGGAAATATCTACACCGCTATCTCTATAAATATGGAAATATCTACACCGCCATCTCTATAAACATGAAAATATCTACACTGCTATCTCCATAAAGATTGAAGTATCTACCCCACCATGTGTATAAACACGGAAATATCTACACCACCATCTGTGTAAACATGGAAATATCTACACCGCTCTCTGTATAAACATGGAAATATCTACACCGCCATCTGCATGTCCATGGAAATATCTACGCCGCCATCTGTTTAAACATGGATATATCTACATGACCATCTGTGTATAGATGGAAATATCAACACCGCCATCTGTACAAACATGGAAATATCTACACCGCTAACTCTATAAACATGGAAATGTGTGCACTGCCATCTGTAAAAACACGGAAATACCTATACAGTCATCTGTATAAACTTGGAAATATCTACAATGCCATCTGTATACACATGGAAATATCTACACAGCCATCTGTATAAACATGTAAATATCTACACTGCTATCTCTATAAACATGGAAATATCTACACCGCCATCTCTATAAACATGAAAATATCTACACTGCCATCTCCATAAACATGGAACTAAATACTCCGCCATCTGTATAAACATGGAAACATCTACACCACCGTCTGTGTGAATAAGGAAATATCTACAATGCCATCTGTATAAAGATATAAATATCTGCACCACGAGCTGTATAAACATGGAAATATCTACATCGCTATCTGTATAAACGTGGAAATACCAACACCGCTATCGGTATAAACATGGAAATATCTACAACGCCATCTATATAAACATGGAAATGTCTACACCGCTATGTCTATAAACATGGAAATACCTACACCGCTATCTCTATAAACATGGAAATATATACACCGCTATCTGTATAAACATGGAAATATCTACACCGCTATCTGTATAAACATGGAAATATCTACACCGCGATCTGAATAAACATGGAAATATGTACACCGCGATCTGTATAAACATGGAAATATCTTCACCACGATCGGTATAAACATGGAAATATCTACACCGCTATCTGTATAAACATAGAAATATCTACACCGTGATCTGTATAAACATGGAAATATCTACACCGACACCTGTATAAACATGGAAATATCTACACCGCGATCTGTATAAACATGGAAATATCTACACCGCGATCTGTATAAACATGGAAATATCTACACCGCTATCTGTATAAACATGGAAATATCTACACAGATATCTCTATAAACATGGAAATATCTACACCGCCATCTGTATAAAAATGGAAGTACCTACAAAGTCATCTGTATAAACATGGAAATATCTACAGAGCCATCTGTATAAACATGGAAATATCTACACAGCCCTCTGTATATACATGGAAATATCTACAAAGCTATCTGTATAAACATGGTAATATCTACACCGCCATCTGTATAAACATGGAAATATCTACACCGCCATCTGTATAAACATGGAAATATCTACAATGCCATCTGTAGAAAGATGGAAATATCTACACCGCAATCTGTATAAACATGGAAATATCTACACCGATATCTGTAAAAACATGGAAATACCTACATCGCTATCTGTATAAACATGAAAATATCTACACCGCGATCTGTATAAACACGGAAATATCTACACCGCGATCTGTATAAACATGGAAATATCTACACCACGATATGTATAAACATGGAAATATCTACAAAGTCTTCTGTATAAACATGGAAATATCTACAAAGCCATCTGTATAAACATGGAAATATCTACAAAGCCATCTGTATAAACATGGAAATATCTACACAGCCATCTGTATATGATTTGAAATATCTACACCGCTATCTGTATAAACATGGTAATATCTACACCGCCATCTATATAAACATGGAAATATCTACACCGCCATCTGTATAAACATGGAAATATCTACAATGCCATCTGTAGAAAGATGGAAATATCTACACCGCAATCTGTGTAAACATGGAAATATCTACACCGATATCTGTAAAAACATGGAAATATCTACACTGCTATCTGTATAAACATGGAAATATCTACACCGCGATCTGTATAAACATGGAAATATCTACACCGCGATCTGTATAAAAATGGAAATATCTACACCGCTATCTGTATAAACATGGAAATATCTACACCGCTATCTGTATAAACATGGTAATATCTACACCGACATCTATATAAACATGGAAATATCTACACCGCCATCTGTATAAACATGGAAATATCTACAATGCCATCTGTAGAAAGATGGAAATATCTAAACCGCAATGTGTGTAAACGTGGAAATATCTACACCGATATCTGTAAAAACATGGAAATATCTACACCGCTATCTGAATAAACATGGAAATATCTACACCGCGATCTGTATAAACATGGAAATATCTACACCGCGATCTGTATAAACATGGAAATATCTACACCGCTATCTGTATAAATATGGATATATCTACACAGCTATCTCTATAAATGTGGAAAAATCTACACCGCCATCTGTATAAACATGGAAATACCTACAAAGTCATCTGTATAAACATGGTAATATCTACAAAGCCATCTGTATAAACATGGAAATAACTTCACCGCTATTTGTATAAACAAGGAAGTATCTACACCGTCATCTGTATAAACATGGAAATATTTACACCGCTATCTGTATAAACATGGAAATTTTTACACCGTTATCTGTATAAATATGGAAATATCTACACCGCTATCTCTATAAACATAGAAATATCTACACCACCATCTGTATAAACATGGAGATACCTATACAGTCATCTGTGTAAACATGGAAATATCTACACCACCATCTGTATAAACATGGAAATATCTACAATGCCATCTGTATACACATGGAAATACCTACACGGCAATCTGTGTATAGATGGAAACATCAACACCGCCATCTGTAAAAACTTGGAAATATCTACACTGCTATCTCTATAAACATGGAAATATCTACACTGCGGTCTGTATAAACATGGAAATATCTACACCGGTATCTGTATAAACATGGAAATATCTACACCATGATCTGTATAAACATGGAAATATATACACCGCTATCTGTATAAACATGGAAATATCTGCACCGCTATCTCTATAGACATGGAAATATCTACAAAGCCATCTGTATAAACATGGAAATACCTACACAGTCATGTATAGGAACATGGAAATATCTACACTGCCATCTGTATAAACATAGAAATATGTACACAGCCCTCTGTATAAATATGGAGATATCTGCATAGGCATCTGTATAAACATGGAAATATCTGCACCGCTATCTGTATAAACATGGAAATACCTACACCGCTGTCTCTATAAACATGGAAATATGTACACCGCTATGTATATAAACATGGAAATATCTCCACTGCTGTCTGTATAAACATGGAAATATCTCCACCGTTATCTGTATAAACATGGAAATATCTACAGCGCCATCTCTATAATCATTGAAATATCTACACTGCCATCTGTAAAAACATGGAAATATCTACACAGTCATCTGAATAAACATGGAAATATCTACACCACCATCTGTATAAACATGGAAATACCTACAATACCATCTGTATACACATGGAAATATCTACACACACATCTGTATAAATATGGAAATATCTACACCGCCATCTGTATAAACATGGAAATATCTACACTGTCATCTGTAGAAAGATGGAAATATCTACACAGCTATCTCTATAAATGTGGAAATATCTACACCGCCATCTCTATAAATATGAAAATATCTACACTGCTATCTCCATAAAGATGGAAGTATCTACTCCGCCATGTGTATAAACACGGAAATATCTACACCACCATCTGTGTAAACATGGAAATATCTACACCGCTCTCTGTATAAACATGGAAATATCAACACCGCCATCTGCATGTCCATGGAAATATCTAAGCCGCCATCTGTTTAAACATGGATATATCTACACGACCATCTGTGTATAGATGGAAATATCAACACCGCCATCTGTACAAACATGGAAATATCTACACCACTATCTCTATAAACATGGAAATGTGTGCACTGCCATCTGTAAAAACATGGAAATACCTATACAGTCACCTGTATAAAAATGGAAATATCTACAATGCCATCTGTATACACATAGAATTATCTACACAGCCATCTGTATAAACATGTAAATATCTACACTGCTATCTCTATAAACATGGAAATATCTACACCGCCATCTCTATAAACATGAAAATATCTACACTGCCATCTCCATAAACATGGAACTAACTACTCCGCCATCTGTATAAACATGGAAACATCTACACCGCCACCTGTGTGAATAAGGAAATATCTACAATGCCATCTGTATAAAAATATATATATCTGCACCGCGAGCTGTATAAACATGGAAATACCTACATCGCTATCTGTATAAACGTGGAAATACCAACACCGCTATCGGTATAAACATGGAAATATCTACAACGCCATCTATATAAACATGGAAATGTCTACACCGCTATGTCTATAAACATGGAAATACCTACACCGCTATCTCTATAAACATGGAAATATCTACACAGCTATCTGTATAAACATGGAAATATCTACACCGCGATCTGTATAAACATGGAAATATCTTCACCACGATCTGTATAAACATGGAAATATCTACACCGCTATCTGTATAAACATGGAAATATCTACACCGCCATCTGTATAAACATGGAAATATCTACAATGCCATCTGTATAAACATGGAAATATCTACACCGCGATCTGTATAAACATGGAAATATCTACACCGCGATCTGTATAAACATGGAAATATCTACACCGCTATCTGTATAAACATGGAAATATCTACACAGCTATCTCTATAAACATGGAAATATCTACACCGCCATCTGTATAAACATGGAAATACCTACAAAGTCATCTGTATAAACATGGAAATATCTACAACGCCATCTGTATAAACATGGAAATATCTACACAGCCATCTGTATATACATGGAAATATCAACACCGCTATCTGTATAAACATGGTAATATCTACACCGCCATCTATATAAACATGGAAATATCTACACCGCCATCTGTATAATCATGGAAATATCTACAATGCCATCTGTAGAAAGATGGAAATATCTACACCGCAATCTGTGTAAACATGGAAATAACTACACCGATATCTGTAAAAACATGGAAATATCTACACCGCTATCTGTATAAACATGGAAATATCTACACTGCGATCTGTATAAACATGGAAATATCTACACCGCGATCTGTATAAACATGGAAATACCTACACCGCTATCTGTATAAACATGGAAATATCTACACCGCTATCTGTATAAATATGGAAATATCTACACAGCTATCTCTATAAACATGGAAATATCTACACCGCCATCTGAATAAACATGGAAATACCTACAAAGTCATCTGTATGAACATAGAAATATCTACAAAGCCATCTGTATAAACATGGAAATATCTACACAGCCATCTGTGCATACATGGAAATATCTACACCGCAATCTGTATAAACATGGAAATAACTACACCGCTATTTGTATAAACAAGGAAATATCTACACCATGATCTGTATAAACATGGCAATATTTACACCGCTATCTGTATAAACATGGAAATTTCTACACCGTTATCTGTATAAATATGGAAATATCTACACCGCTATCTCTATAAACATGGAAATATCTGCACCGCCATCTGTATAAACATGGCAATACCTATACAGTCATCTGTGTAAACATGGAAATATCTACACCACCATCTGTATAAACATGGAAATATCTACAATGCCATCTGTATACACATGGAAATACGTACACGGCAATCTGTGTATAGATGGAAACATCAACACCGCCATCTGTAAAAACTTGGAAATATCTACACTGCTATCTCTATAAACATGGAAATATCTACACTGCGGTCTGTATAAACATGGAAATATCTACACCGGTATCTGTATAAACATGGAAATATCTACACCATGATCTGTATAAACATGGAAATATATACACCGCTATCTGTATAAACATGGAAATATCTGCACCGCTATCTCTATAGACATGGAAATATCTACAAAGCCATCTGTATAAAATGGAAATACCTACACAGTCATGTGTAGCAAC